>NW_026970223.1:0-282500 GCF_028390025.1 Pseudophryne corroboree | reverse complement strand
GATGATGGCCTAACAGGAGGCTTTAAAATTTTAATTCTAGTGTCCTTCGTTTGGGAGAAAAATGCAAAGGTACAAGACAGCTTTTCCTTGCCAATATCTCTCTATTGCAAAGAGCTACGCATTGGAAAATTCAGGGCTATGCCGTGTAGATGAAGCACTAACAGGAGGCTTTAAAATTTTAATTCTAGTGTCCTTCGTTTGGGAGAAAAATGCAAAGGTACAAGACAGCTTTTCCTTGCCAATATCTCTCTTTTGCAAAGAGCTACGCATTGGAAAATTCAGGGCTATGTCGTGTAGATGATGGCCTAACAGGAGGCTTTAAAATTTTCTTTCTAGTGACCTTCGTTTGGGAGAAAAATGCAAAGGTACAAGACAGCTTTTCCTTGCCAATATCTCTCTTTTGCAAAGAGCTGCGCATTGGAAAATTCAGGGCTATGTCGTGTAGATGATGGCCTAACAGGAGGCTTTAAAATTTTAATTCTAGTGTCCTTCGTTTGGGAGAAAAATGCAAAGGTACAAGACAGCTTTTCCTTGCCAATATCTCTCTTTTGCAAAGAGCTACGCATTGGAAAATTCAGGGCTATGTCGTGTAGATGATGGCCTAACAGGAGGCTTTAAAATTTTAATTCTAGTGTCCTTCGTTAGGGAGAAAAATGCAAAGGTACAAGACAGCTTTTCCTTGCCAATATCTCTCTTTTGCAAAGAGCTGCGCATTGGAAAATTCAGGGCTATGTCGTGTAGATGATGGCCTAACAGGAGGCTTTAAAATTTTCTTTCTAGTGTCCTTCGTTTGGGAGAAAAATGCAAAGGTACAAGACAGCTTTTCCTTGCCAATATCTCTCTTTTGCAAAGAGCTGCGCATTGGAAAATTCAGGGCTATGTCGTGTAGATGATGGCCTAACAGGAGGCTTTAAAATTTTCTTTCTAGTGACCTTCGTTTGGGAGAAAAATGCAAAGGTACAAGACAGCTTTTCCTTGCCAATATCTCTCTTTTGCAAAGAGCTGCGCATTGGAAAATTCAGGGCTATGTCGTGTAGATGATGGCCTAACAGGAGGCTTTAAAATTTTCTTTCTAGTGTCCTTCGTTTGGGAGAAAAATGCAAAGGTACAAGACAGCTTTTCCTTGCCAATATCTCTCTTTTGCAAAGAGCTGCGCATTGGAAAATTCAGGGCTATGTCGTGTAGATGATGGCCTAACAGGAGGCTTTAAAATTATCTTTCTAGTGTCCTTCGTTTGGGAGAAAAATGCAAAGGTACAAGACAGCTTTTCCTTGCCAATATCTCTCTTTTGCAAAGAGCTGCGCATTGGAAAATTCAGGGCTATGTCGTGTAGATGATGGCCTAACAGGAGGCTTTAAAATTATCTTTCTAGTGTCCTTCGTTTGGGAGAAAAATGCAAAGGTACAAGACAGCTTTTCCTTGCCAATATCTCTCTTTTGCAAAGAGCTGCGCATTGGAAAATTCAGGGCTATACCGTGTAGATGAAGCACTATCAGGAGGCTTTAAAATTTTCATTCTAGTGTCCTTCGTTTGGGAGAAAAATGCAAAGGTACAAGACAGCTTTTCCTTGCCAATATCTCTCCTTTGCAAAGAGCTGCGCATTGGAAAATTCAGGGCTATGCCGTGTAGATGATGGCCTAACAGGAGGCTTTAAAATTTTCTTTCTAGTGTCCTTCGTTTGGGAGAAAAATGCAAAGGTACAAGACAGCTTTTCCTTGCCAATATCTCTCTTTTGCAAAGAGCTACGCATTGGAAAATTCAGGGCTATGTCGTGTAGATGATGGCCTAACAGGAGGCTTTAAAATTTTCTTTCTAGTGACCTTCGTTTGGGAGAAAAATGCAAAGGTACAAGACAGCTTTTCCTTGCCAATATCTCTCTTTTGCAAAGAGCTGCGCATTGGAAAATTCAGGGCTATGTCGTGTAGATGATGGCCTAACAGGAGGCTTTAAAATTTTAATTCTAGTGTCCTTCGTTTGGGAGAAAAATGCAAAGGTACAAGACAGCTTTTCCTTGCCAATATCTCTCTTTTGCAAAGAGCTACGCATTGGAAAATTCAGGGCTATGTCGTGTAGATGATGGCCTAACAGGAGGCTTTAAAATTTTAATTCTAGTGTCCTTCGTTTGGGAGAAAAATGCAAAGGTACAAGACAGCTTTTCCTTGCCAATATCTCTCTTTTGCAAAGAGCTGCGCATTGGAAAATTCAGGGCTATGTCGTGTAGATGATGGCCTAACAGGAGGCTTTAAAATTTTCTTTCTAGTGTCCTTCGTTTGGGAGAAAAATGCAAAGGTACAAGACAGCTTTTCCTTGCCAATATCTCTCTTTTGCAAAGAGCTGCGCATTGGAAAATTCAGGGCTATGCCGTGTAGATGATGGCCTAACAGGAGGCTTAAAAATTTTATTTCTAGTGTCCTTCGTTTGGGAGAAAAATGCAAAGGTACAAGACAGCTTTTCCTTGCCAATATCTCTCTTTTGCAAAGAGCTGCGCATTGGAAAATTCAGGGCTATGTCGTGTAGATGATGGCCTAACAGGAGGCTTTAAAATTTTCTTTCTAGTGACCTTCGTTTGGGAGAAAAATGCAAAGGTACAAGACAGCTTTTCCTTGCCAATATCTCTCTTTTGCAAAGAGCTGCGCATTGGAAAATTCAGGGCTATGTCGTGTAGATGATGGCCTAACAGGAGGCTTTAAAATTTTCTTTCTAGTGTCCTTCGTTTGGGAGAAAAATGCAAAGGTACAAGACAGCTTTTCCTTGCCAATATCTCTCTTTTGCAAAGAGCTGCGCATTGGAAAATTCAGGGCTATGTCGTGTAGATGATGGCCTAACAGGAGGCTTTAAAAGTATCTTTCTAGTGTCCTTCGTTTGGGAGAAAAATGCAAAGGTACAAGACAGCTTTTCCTTGCCAATATCTCTCTTTTGCAAAGAGCTGCGCATTGGAAAATTCAGGGCTATGTCGTGTAGATGATGGCCTAACAGGAGACTTTAAAATTATCTTTCTAGTGTCCTTCGTTTGGGAGAAAAATGCAAAGGTACAAGACAGCTTTTCCTTGCCAATATCTCTCTTTTGCAAAGAGCTGCGCATTGGAAAATTCAGGGCTATGTCGTGTAGATGATGGCCTAACAGGAGGCTTTAAAATTTTAATTCTAGTGTCCTTCGTTTGGGAGAAAAATGCAAAGGTACAAGACAGCTTTTCCTTGCCAATATCTCTCTTTTGCAAAGAGCTGCGCATTGGAAAATTCAGGGCTATGTCGTGTAGATGATGGCCTAACAGGAGGCTTTAAAATTTTAATTCTAGTGTCCTTCGTTTGGGAGAAAAATGCAAAGGTACAAGACAGCTTTTCCTTGCCAATATCTCTCTTTTGCAAAGAGCTGCGCATTGGAAAATTCAGGGCTATGTCGTGTAGATGATGTCCTAACAGGAGGCTTTAAAATTTTAATTCTAGTGTCCTTCGTTTGGGAGAAAAATGCAAAGGTACAAGACAGCTTTTCCTTGCCAATATCTCTCTATTGCAAAGAGCTACGCATTGGAAAATTCAGGGCTATGCCGTGTAGATGAAGCACTAACAGGAGGCTTTAAAATTTTAATTCTAGTGTCCTTCGTTTGGGAGAAAAATGCAAAGGTACAAGACAGCTTTTCCTTGCCAATATCTCTCTTTTGCAAAGAGCTGCGCATTGGAAAATTCAGGGCTATGTCGTGTAGATGATGGCCTAACAGGAGGCTTTCAAATTTTCTTTCTAGTGTCCTTCGTTTGGGAGAAAAATGCAAAGGTACAAGACAGCTTTTCCTTGCCAATATCTCTCTTTTGCAAAGAGCTGCGCATTGGAAAATTCAGGGCTATGTCGTGTAGATGATGGCCTAACAGGAGGCTTTAAAATTTTCTTTCTAGTGACCTTCGTTTGGGAGAAAAATGCAAAGGTACAAGACAGCTTTTCCTTGCCAATATCTCTCTTTTGCAAAGAGCTGCGCATTGGAAAATTCAGGGCTATGTCGTGTAGATGATGGCCTAACAGGAGGCTTTAAAATTATCTTTCTAGTGTCCTTCGTTTGGGAGAAAAATGCAAAGGTACAAGACAGCTTTTCCTTGCCAATATCTCTCTTTTGCAAAGAGCTGCGCATTGGAAAATTCAGGGCTATGTCGTGTAGATGATGGCCTAACAGGAGGCTTTAAAATTTTAATTCTAGTGTCCTTCGTTTGGGAGAAAAATGCAAAGGTACAAGACAGCTTTTCCTTGCCAATATCTCTCTTTTGCAAAGAGCTGCGCATTGGAAAATTCAGGGCTATGTCGTGTAGATGATGGCCTAACAGGAGGCTTTAAAATTTTAATTCTAGTGTCCTTCGTTTGGGAGAAAAATGCAAAGGTACAAGACAGCTTTCCACTGGAAGAAAGCCTATTCTGTGTCCAGTATGACTCCCAGAAACAACAACCGCGTCATTGGGACCAACTGCGATTTTGGCAAGTTTAGGAGCCAACCATGTTGTTGAAGAACTGTCAGGGAGAGTAGATGTTTTGCACCAACTGGTCCCTGGATCTCGCCTTTATCAGGAGATCATCCAAGTACGGCATAATTGTGACTCCTTGCTTGCGAAGGAGAACCATCATTTCCACCATCACCCTGGTGAAAATCCTCGGAGCCGTGGACAGACCAAACGGCAACGTCTGAAATTGGTAATGACAATCCTGAATTGCAAACCTCAGGTAGCTTGATGCAGTGGCTAAACGGGAACATGTAATTAGGCATCCTTATGTCTACCAAAACCATGAAATCTCCTTCCTCCGGACTGGAGATCCCTACCCTGAGAGATTCCATCTTGAAATTGAATTTCTTCAGGTAGAAATTGAGGGATTTCAGATTTAAGATTGGTCTGGCTGAGCCGTCCGGCTTCGGGAGCACGAAGAGGCTTGAATAAAAACCTTCTCCCTGCTGACTAAGGCCGATTTGAACAATCGGTGAGGGGGAACGTCTTGAAACCCTAGTTTGTACCCTTGGGACACTATTTGTAAAACCCACGAGTCCAGGTCCAAATTAATCCAGAACTGACTGAAGTGTTTTAGACGTGCCCCCACTGGTGCGGGCTCCTGCAAGAGAGCCCCAGCGTCATGCAGTGGATTTGGCAGAAGCAGAGGACGATCTCTGCTCCTGCGATCTTGAAGAGGCTACAGACCTCTTCCCTCTTCTCCTTCCTCTACCTGCAAAGAAAGGGGAATCTTAACTTCTTGCATATCTATTGGGACAAAATGACTGCGTTAGACAATGATGCGTCTTCATCCGTTGAGAGGGAACATAAGGCAAGAAGGTTGACTTACCTGCGGGAGCTGCCGAGATCAAATTAACTAGGCCGTTGCCAAACAAGGCTTCACCTTCATAGGGAAGAGACTCCCTTTCTTCTTGGAGTCAGCATCAGCATTCCCTTGGTGAATCCACAATGCCCTCCTATCCGAGACTGCCATGAAATTGGCCCGTGAACTCAAGAGTCCTATATCCCTTGCAGTCGTAAGTATGCTGCAGTGTCCTTGATATGATCCAACGTAAGGAGTATCCCATCTCTCCAAGATATCTATATCGGAAGACAAGGTATTCGACCAATTCTTGAATACTACTACTCACCCATGCGCATGTAATGGCAGGTCTAAGTAATGTACCCGTGGTTACATAACTAGAAATAATGTAGCTTCCTGCATATGATCCGCTGGATTTGTGACAGGGCCCCGTGCAGAACAGGGGGTGACTCCCACTTTATTCTGTCCGCAGCAGGAAATGAATAAACAATCGGAAACCTTTTGGGGATTTGAAACCATCTTGTCGAGCTGGCCCAGACTTTCTCAAACAGAGATGGAGGAACGTTACATCAGCTTTCATTATATATCTATATATACATACATATAGACCCCTTTGTCAGGAACAGCAGGGTCCTCAGTGATGTTAATATGTCCTTAATATCCACAATCATGTACTGAATGCTCCTTGCCAATATTGGATCTAATCAGGAAATATTATGGTCGACATAGGAATCAGTATCCGAGTCAGTATCAGTGTGTAGTAACATTTTTGCGGGCCTGAGGGAAAAGAAGCATAGCCATGAACATCACATCTATTCTCTACGTCTGTGTCTGGGACACAGATTTATCCAACCTCACTCTGATATTATTGAAACTTTCACCCAGTCAGTTATTGGTGGTGCCAACAGGGCCACCATCATATGTCTGCATTCCTAATATAGTTTCCTCTTGGGAAAAACATTCAGCCACCGACATGTTGACACACATGTACCAAGTACCCACAGACACATCGGCTTATCGGGGATAGACCTACAGTAAATCTGTCAGAGGGACAGAGAGGATTTTTCAGCTCACAACCCAGCGCCAAAAGTACACAGTCTGGGAAATAATAAACTCTATAGTGATAGACTTGTAACGCTCTATAGATGTGCTGGTGAGGTGAGGAAGAAGCCCCGCCGCTGTAATGGCACGCTTCTGTCCCGCTCAGAAACAAATAATTAATTACGCTGGCGGGGTAAGGACAGTGCCCAGGCACTAATGTCCACTTTTGCCAGCCTTTTGTGAGGAATTTATGCTGCCCAGGGTGCCCCCCCCCCCACCCACCCACATGCCCTGCACCCTGCAGTGCCTGTGTTTGTGTGGAAGCATGGCGCACAGCATTCCGCTCGCTGCGTGGTACCTCAGAATGCCGTCACTGGAGAAGAAGTCTTCTGTTCTTCTGCTACTCGCCTGTCTTCTGACTTCTGGCTCTGTAAGGGGGTGATGGCAGGCTACGGGAGTGGGCATCTAGGCGTACCCAGCGATCAGCACCCTCAGGAGCTAATGGTGTCCTGTCAGCCAGAAGCAGAGCCATTGAACTCACTAGAAGTTGGTCATACTTCTCTCCCCTAAGTTCCACGAAGCAGGGAGACTGTTGCCAGCAGCCTCCCTGAAAATAAGAAAAACTAACATAAGTCTTTTCAGAGAAACTCAGTAGAGCTCCCCTGTAGTGCATCCAGTCTCACTGGGCACAATTCTAAAACTGGAGTCTGGAGGAGGGGCATAGAGGGAGGAGACAGTTCACACCCTTTGAAAGTCTTAAAGTGCCCATGTCTCCTGCGGATCCCGTCTATACCCCATGGTTCTTAATGTGATCCCAGCATCCTCTAGGACGTATGAGAAAACAAATAACGCACACACGAGGAGGAGAGAACAAAGGAAGCTATAAGGAGGGGAGGGGAGGGGAGGGGAGGGGGGGGGGAGGTAATGTAGTAAAGGGATATTGGATAAACTACAACCTTATACATATTCATTAATGTACCAGTAGTTAGAAGTAGAAGAGCTCTAACAGAAACCACAAAGCTTATCTAAAGCCACACCACACTGGATATGCCCAATCTCATTTGATCTTTGAAGCAAAGCAGTATTGGACTTTGTTACTACCAAGCAGTCTCCCATCCATGTATTATCAGATTCTTTAGGTGTTTTTAAACTACCAACACCCTTTTCTTGGTACTGTACATTTAATTTTTACACATATTCTTTTATGTACCAGAAGTTAGAAGTAGAAGAGCTCTAACAGAAACCACGAGCTCATCTACAGCCACAGCACACTGGATTTGCCCAATCTCTCCTGATCATGGAAGCTGAGCAGTGTTGGTCCTGGTTTTAGTACTTGGATGGGAGACCACCAGGAAACTGAGGAAGGGGTGACAGGGAAAGTGTGTGACTCAGGCAGGGGTGATAGGGAGATAGTGGGCTGCATATCTCTGCCTCACTGCAGCAGCACATTCCTGCTTCAATGACAGCAGCACATCCCTACCTCACTTATAGCAGCACATCCCTGCCTCGCTGACAGCAGCACATCCCTGCCTCGCTGACAGCAGCACATCCCTGCCTCGCTGACAGCAGCACATCCCTGCTTCACTGACAGCAGCACATCCCTGCTTCGCTGACAGCAGCACATCCCTGCTTCGCTGACAGCAGCACATCCCTGCCTCGCTGACAGCAGCACATCCCTGTCTCGCTGACAGCAGCACAGCACTGCTTCGCTGACAGCAGCACATCACTGCTTCACTACCAGCAGCACATCCCTGCCTCACTGGCAGCAGCACATCCCTGCCTTACTGACAGCTGTATATAGGGCCTAATTCAGACCTGATCCCTGCTGTGCATATTCACACAACAGGAGATCAGGTCTGAAGTGCGTGTGTGCTGGTGCCGCAGTGCACCGGCACATGCCAGAGATGCGATCAGCATCTCTGCCCAGTGAGCGCCTCTGCCTGATTGACAGGCAGAGGCGGTCACTGGGCAGGAGGAGTCGGGCCAGCGGCGTTGTGCCGCCATTTTGGGGGCACAGTCAGGACAACGCAGACATGACCGGACCGTATGGGGGCGGGCCGTGACGGCTGCGTGACATTTATGGCATTTATGTGCAGTCTAGTTTGCACAGTTGATAGAGTGTTGATCTTGCACTATCAATGTAAGCCTCACATAGGTTTGATACACATGTAAGTTTGTTTTTATTTTACTACATTGTGGTTTGTGGCTCTATACCATGTAATGCATGTCTTTTAACAGTAGTCAAGTCTTCCAATGTGCTTGTTAGTGAAACCCAATAGATAGCTTTATTTTATTTTGTTTCTTCAAATATTGAATGCATATGTCTTATAACTTTTTTTTTTTCAATATACAGGTTGAGTATCTGTATATACATTTTTATTATAAGATTTTCAATGACACAAGTACATCCAAGTTGCAGATTATGGATTGTGAAGGACAAATCAACCATATAAACAATTTAAGCAATTTAAATTGCATGCAGGTAGTAGAATATCAAACTCCTTGGATGAGAGTTGGTCGTAATAAACTAGGATAGAAAAGAATAAAGTAGAAAATAAGATTTTAAACCTACCGGTAAATCTTTTTCTCGTAGTCCGTAGAGGATGCTGGGGACTCCGTAAGGACCATGGGGATAGACGGGCTCCACAGGAGACATGGGCACTTTAAGAAAGACTTTAGTTCTGGGTGTGCACTGGCTCCTCCCTCTATGCCACAGTTAGAGAAACTGTGCCCAGAGGAGACGGACAGTATGAGGAAAGGATTTTGTTAATCCAGGGCAAGATTCATACCAGCCACACCAATCACACCGTATAACTTGTGATAAACTACCCAGTTATCAGTATGAAAAAACAACATAGCATCAGTGCAGGACCGATGCAACTATAACATAACCCTTATTGAAGCAATAACTATATACAAGTATTGCAGAAGTAGTCCGCACTTGGGACGGGCGCCCAGCATCCTCTACGGACTACGAGAAAAAGATTTACCAGTAGGTTTAAAATCTTATTTTCTCTAACGTCCTAGAGGATGCTGGGGACTCCGTAAGGACCATGGGGATTATACCAATGCTCCAAAACGGGCGGGAGAGTGCGGATGACTCTGCAGCACCGATTGAGCAAACATGAGTTCCTCCTCAGCCAGGGTATCAAACTTATAGTATTTTGCAAAGGTGTGTGAACCCGACCAAGTAGCAGCTTGACACAGCTGTAGTGCCGAGACCCCTCGGGCAGCCGCCCAAGAAGAGCCCACTTTCCTCGTGGAATGGGCCTTGACCGATTTCAGTAACTGCAATCCAGCCATAGAATGCGCTTGCTGAATCGTGTTACAAATCCGGCGAGCAATAGCCTGCTTTGAAGCAGGGGCACCAATCTTGTTGGTTGCATACAGGACAAACAGCGCTTCAGTTTTCCTGACTCTAGCCGTCCTGGCCACGTAAATTTTCAAAGCCCTAACCACATCAAGTAACTCGGAATCCTCCAAGTCACGCGTAGCCACAGGCACCACAATAGGTTGGTTCATATGAAAAGATGAGACCACTTTTGGTAGGAATTGAGGACGGGTCTGCAATTCCGCTCTATCCACATGGAATACCAAATATGGGCTTTTATGTGACAAAGCCGCTAATTCCGACACTCGCCTAGCCGAAGCCAAGGCTAATAACATGACCACCTTCCATGTGAGATATTTTAACTCCACTGTTTTAAGTGGTTCAAACCAGTGTAATTTTAGAAAACTTAACACCACGTTAAGGTCCCAAGGTGCCACCGGAGGCACAAAAGGAGGCTGAATATGCAGCACTCCTTTTACAAAAGTCTGAACTTCTGGAAGAGAAGCCAATTCTTTTTGAAAGAAAATGGATAAGGCCGAAATCTGGACCTTAATAGAGCCTAATTTTAGGCCCAAATTCACTCCAGTTTGTAGGAAGTGAAGGAAACGGCCCAGATGGAATTCTTCCGTAGGAGCATTCCTGGCCTCACACCAAGAAACATAATTTCGCCATATACGGTGTAATGTTTTAACGTTACATCCTTCCTAGCCTTTATCAGCGTAGGGATGACCTCAACCGGAATGCTAGGATCCGGCATTCAACCGCCATGCCGTCAAACGCAGCCGCGGTAAGTCTTGGAACAGACAGGGCCCCTGATGCAACAGGTCCTGTCTTAGAGGGAGAGGCCACAGATTTTCTGTGAGCATTTCCTGCAGATCCGGATACCAGGTCCTCCGTGGCCAATCTGGAACAATGAGGATTGTTCTCACTCCTCTTTGTCTTATTATCCTCAACACCTTGGGTATGAGAGGAAGAGGAGGAAATACATAGACCGACCGGAACACCCACGGTGTCACTAGGGCGTCTACAGCTACTGCCTGAGGGTCTCTTGACCTTGCGCAATACCTCTGTAGCTTTTTGTTGAGCCGGGACGGCATCATGTCTATCTGTGGCAGTTCCCACCGACTTGTAATCTGTGCAAAGACTTCCTGATGAAGTCCCCACTCTCCCGGATGTAGGTCGTGTCTGCTGAGGATGTCTGCTTCCCAGTTGTCCACTCCCGGAATGAACACTGCTGACAGAGCGCTTGCGTGATTCTCCACCCAGCGAAGAATTCTGGTGGCTTGTGCCATCGCCACTCTGCTTCTTGTGCCGCCTTGGCGGTTTACATGAGCCACTGCGGTGACGTTGTCTGACTGGATCAGAACCGGTTGGTCGCAAAGTAAGGTCTCCGCTTGACGTAGGGCATTGTATATGGCCCTTAGTTCCAGGATGTTGATGTGAAGACAAGTCTCTTGACTTGACCAAAGACCTTGGAAATTTCTTCCCTGTGTGACTGCTCCCCAAACTTGGAGGCTTGCGTCTGTGGTCACCAGGATCCAGCCCTGAATGCTGAATCTGCGTCCCTCGAGAAGGTGAGCACTCTGCAGCCACCACAAGAGTGATACCCTGACCCTGGGGGACAGGGTGATCAACCAATGCATCTGTAAATGTGACCCGGACCACTTGTCCAGTAGGTCCCATTGGAAAGTCCTCGCATGGAACCTGCCGAATGGAATGGCCTCGTATGATGCCACCATCTTTCCCAGGACTCGAGTGCAGTGATGCACTGACACCTGTTTTGGTTTCAATAGGTTCCTGACAAGAGTCATGAGTTCCTGGGCCTTTTCTATCAGGAGATAAACCCTCTTCTGGTCTGTGTCCAGAATCATGCCCAAGAAAGACAGACGAGTAGTAGGAATCAACTGCGACTTTGGGATATTGAAAATCCAGCCGTGTTGCTGTAACACTTTCAGTGAAAGTGATACGCTGTTCAGCAACTGCTCTCTTGATCTCGCTTTTATGAGATCGCCCAAGTACGGGATAATTGTGACACCTTGCTTGCACAGGAGCACCATCATTTCCGCCATTACCTTGGTGAAAATTCTCAGGGCCATGGAGAGACCAAACAGCAACGTCTGAAATTGGCAATGACAGTCCTGTACCGCAAATCTGAGTTACGCCTGATGAGGTGGATAAATGGGGACATGAAGGTATGCATCCTGTACACAAATGCGGACAACAGGTGTCAAGCCGTGTGTTGCCTTTGTCAAGCTGTAATAAGTAGGGATAAGGACGTTAACCACCTCGGAACATCCTCCCTTATACGTCACCTGCAGCGCATTCATCATAAGTCAGTGACAAGTTCAAAAACTTTGGATGACAGCGGAAGCAGTCCACTAACCACTAAATCCCTTCCTCTTGTAACCAAGCTCCTGCAAACCACACCACCAACTCCCTCAGTGTCAATTTCCTCCTTAGACAGGAGAGCCAATAGTCCTGCAGGCCATGTCACTGGCAAGTCTGACGAGTCCTCTCCTGCCTGGGATTCCTCCGATGCATCCTTGAGTGTAACGCCTACTGCTGCTGGCGCTGCTGTTGTTGCTGCTGGGAGTCGATCGTCATCCCAGAGGGGAAGTCGGAAGACCACTTGTACTTCTTCCAGTAAGCAATTGACTGTCCAACAGTCCTTTGCGAGGAAGATGAAATATCACAGCAGTCATCCTGCTGCAAAGCGGATAACTCAGGTCTGGGTGGTGAGAAACGTGGTTCCGGTATCCATCGTTAATTTAGAGGCAACTAGAGACTTGATTGAGGTACTTTGTCCCCGGTACCAAATACCCTCTAGGTTCCATTTCTCTAGGCAGGCGATACCGAAAATGTACACAGACCTCAGAAAAAGAGTCACCAGTGTCCTAAAAAATGCAGTTGTACCCAATGTCCACTTGTCTGTGGTTAAGTGGAGCAGGGCAGACTCAGGACTATATGACTGTGACAGCCCACTGGGTAGATGTATTGCCTCCCACAGCAAGAACAGCAGCGGCGGCACCAGTAGCAGCATCTCGCAATTGCCA
The DNA here is from genome assembly GCF_028390025.1 of Pseudophryne corroboree. Lineage (NCBI taxonomy): Eukaryota > Metazoa > Chordata > Amphibia > Anura > Myobatrachidae > Pseudophryne > Pseudophryne corroboree. The sequence goes on along the minus strand of NW_026970223.1, from coordinate 269,794 downwards.
ACTCGTTCCTAGGCAGGCTACGCTTTGTATCACCGCTTTCCATAAGAGGCACACAGCTGACAACCTCTTACGGAAACTGAGGAACATCATCGCAGAATGGCTTACCCCAATTGAACTCTCCTGGGGATTTGTGACATCGGACAACGCCACCAATATTGTGCGTGCATTACATCTGGGCAAATTCCAGCACGTCCCATGTTTTGCACATACATTGAACTTGGTGGTGCAGAATTATTTAAAAAACGACAGGGGCGTGCAAGAGATGTTGTCGGTGGCCCGAAGAATTGCGGGCCACTTTCTGCCTTCAGCCACCGCATGCCGAAGACTGGAGCACCACCAAACATTCCTGAACCTGCCCTACCATCATCTGAAGCAAGAGGTGGTAACGAGGTGGAATTCAACCCTCTATATGCTTCAGAGGATGGAGGAGCAGCAAAAGGCCATTCAAGCCTATACATCTGCCCACGATATAGGCAAAGGAGGGGGAATGCACCTGACTCAAGCGCAGTGGAGAATGATTTCAACGTTGTGCAAGGTTCTGCAACCCTTTGAACTTTCCACACGTGAAGTCAGTTCAGACACTGCCAGCCTGAGTCAGGTCATTCCCCTCATCAGGCTTTTGCAGAAGAAGCTGGAGACATTGAAGGAGGAGCTAAAACAGAGCGATTCAACTAGGCATGTGGGACTTGTGGATGGAGCCCTTAATTTGCTTAACCAGGATTCAATCTGTTGAAATCAGAGCACTACATTTTGGCCGCCGTGCTCGATCCTAGATTTAAAACCTACATTGTATCTCTCTTTTCGGCAGACACAAGTCTGCAGAGGTTCAAAGACCTGCTGGTGAGAAAATTGTCAAGTCAAGCGGAACGTGACCCGTCAACAGCTCCTCCTTCACATTCTCCCGCAACTGGGGGTGCGAGGAAAAGGCTAAGAATTCCGAGCCCACCCGCTGGCGGTGATGCAGGGCAGTCTGGAGTGAGTGCTGACATCTGGTCCAGACTGAAGGACCTTGCAACGATTACTGACATGTCGTCTACTGTCACTGCATATGATTCTGTCACCTTTGAAAGAATGGTGGAGAAAAAGAGGCAATTTGGAGGCCCTTGCACAAACTGGCTTTATTCTACCTAAGTTGCCCTCCCTCCAGTGTGTACTCCGAAAGAGTGTTTAGTGCGGCCGCTCACCTTGTCAGCAATCGGCGTACGAGGTTACTTCCAGAAAATGTGGAGAAGATGATGATCATCAAAATTAATTATAATCAATTCCTCCGTGGAGACATTCACCAGCAATTGCCTCCAGAAAGTACACAGGGATCTGAGATGGTGGATTCCAGTGGGGACGAATTAATAATCTGTGAGGAGGGGGATGTACACAGTGAAAGGGGTGAGGAATCGGAGGATGATGAGGTGGACATCTTGCCTCTGTAGAGCCAGTTTGTGCAAGGAGAGATTGATTCTTTTTTGGTGGGGGCCCAAACCAACCAGTCATTTCAGTCAGTCGTGTGGCAGACCCTGTCGCTGAAATGATGGGTTCGTCAATGTTTTTCTTTTCAATCTAAACCCCTGCAGTTTTCTGTAAGCATCTGCTTCGCTATGATGATCAACAAGTCACAAGGGAAAACACTCAGGGCTGGAGGCGTAGATCTTAGGACCAGCTGCTACAAGCATGGCAGAGGTGTCACTATCACTGGTGACACCCAGAGAGGCGGCGAGGGAGATTGTAATGCAGTGCGCGCAGATAAGCAGCGCAATGGTAAAAAGGAGGCATGGTCTCATAGGTAGGGGCGTGGCCTGAATCACCATTTTGTTGCTGCGGGTATCCCGGGGGTTGGGGGCTGTACCCGGGGACTAGTGTGTGAGTGGTGCTGGCTCCTGCACAGTGACAGAAACGGCTGCTCGGGCACACACCCGTCAAGAAACACCCATATTCTGTCACTGAAGAAGAGCCGGCACTTTGGTGTCACCCCACTTGGCGGGTGACACTCGGGTGTGTGCCGCAACCCCGTTGTGATGCCACTGACCCATGGGAAGCTTTACGTGGCTTACCCATGTGTTAGTAGCCCCAAGCATCTTTTGTGTTAGTCCCTGAAGAAAAACTTCAAATATTGTTTACAATTTTGTAATCAATGGCCTAATTCAGTAAGGATTGCAAATTCTGCTAAGTAACAGAATTTGCAATCCTTTGGTTCGCATGCTGGGGCCACCCATCACAGGGCATGGCCACCCAGCATGCCGCCTCCCTTCTTGACCACGCTGAAATTGCAGTCTCAGTGCAGTTCAGCGTGATCATAAAAAATGGGTTAGCCTCCTGTTGGTGCAGACTGTACGTGTGCGCAGGAAGCCGCCACCATTTTTGTGATCGCAACGGCTGCATGTGATGTCATGCAGCCGCTCTGACCACGCCTCCTGTTTCTCCGTTGAAGCCCTGCCCCCGCACCGCTCCATCTCCGACTTTGAAATGGAGTGTTGCTGACCCCCCCCCGCACCGATTGACAGTCACAGAAAATGCAGGCGCATGCGTATGCTCTTAGCAATTTTTGCAGTTGGATTGCTTATTGTGATTGCAATCCAACCTGAATCAGGCTCTATTACCTATCACAATGCACTGCAGGTAGTACAAAATGGGGTTAATATAGGAGAAAACCCCCCAGAGCTGTGCTCCTTAACTGTCCCTGGTGGCTAGTGGAGCGGCTGCCCAGTAATCAGTGTCCACGCCAGTGCGCACACGGCCCGCCCCCTACAGCCATGCTGGATCACGGTATAGTGTGGGCACAGAAGCCCCTTACCTCCCTTTCATCAGCGGCCTCGTGATCCCGGAGGGCGGTGTGTGTGTGACTGACCTTAGGAAGAAACCGGAGCCTCCGCTGCAGTGACCCAGCAACCAGGGCACGGGAGTATACTGCGCCGCTGGGAGTGACGGAGCTGCAGTAAAGATGTCTATTAGACCTAGCCTGCTGCAGCCCTTGTACATTCTTATAAAAAAAGTTCTTCTTTTCTTGTCAAAATTAATAGCTAAGTATAGGCTGCCTGAGGCAGCCCCCTGTTAAGTGTCCTGCTACTGAAGGCACCAACTACAAACTGAGCTCCCTGTTCATGGAAGCGAGGTTATAGAGCAGGGGGCGCTGAGCATCTTGGGAACAGTCAAAAGCTTTGAGCCTGTTGGTGCCTCAGATCAAGATCCTACTCTACACCACAATGTGAATCCTTGTGGAGTCCAGTGTACCCCACAGAAGAAATGAATGTGTCACACCCATTGGCAGCAACATTAGAATAGCTGCTGATGGGCACAATTGAGAAAGGAAGGGGGGAAAACATTTGAATCCAGCACATATATGTAATTTGAATATGTAATTTGTACCTTCCTACTTTAAAATGTAATGGATGAACCTCACCCTGTGAGAACTATCTTCATGATCAAGAGATCTCATATGCAAGATAAGTATGTGTTGGCAGAGGCGCTCACTGGGCAGAGATGCTGATCGCATCTCAGGCATGTGCAGGTGCACTGCGGCACCAGCACACACACACACACTTCAGACCTGATCTCCTGTTGTGTGAATATGCACAGCAGAGATCAGGTCTGAATACAGCTGTCAGTAAGGCAGGGATCTGCTGCTGCCAGTGAGGCAGGGATGTGCTGCTGTCAGTGAAGCAGTGATCTGCTGCTGCCAGTGAGGCAGGGATCTGCTGCTGCCAGTGAGGCAGGGATGTGCTGCTATAAGTGAGGCAGGTATGTGCTGCTGTCAATGAGGCAGGGATGTGCTGCTGTCAGTGAAGCAGGGATGTGCTGCTGTCAGCGAGGCAGTGATCTGCTGCCCACTATCTCCCTATCACCCCTGCCTGAGTCACACACTTTCCCTGTCACCCCTGCCCCAGTTACCCACTATCTCCCAGTCACCGCTGCCTCAGTTAACCACTATACCTGCGACCCCTGCCTCAGTCACCCACTATACCAGTCACCCCTGCTTTAGTCACCCACTATCTCTGTCACCCCTGCCTCAGTCAACCACTATCTCCATATCACCCCTACCTCAGTCACCCACTATCCCTGTCACCTCTGCCTCAGTCACCCACTGTCACCCTATCACCCCTGCCTCAGTCACCCACTATCCCTGTCACCCCTGCCTCAGTCTCCTACTGTCCCTGTCACCCCTGCCACAGTCATCCACTATATCCCTATCACCCCTGCCTTAGTCACTGACTATCTCCCAGTCACCCCGGCCTCAGTCACCCACTATCTCCCAGTCATACATGCTTCAGTCACCCACTATCTCCCAGTCATCCCTGCCTCAGTCACCTACTGACACCAGTGCAGACATTTCTGCTGCGGCCTCTCCACTCTCCAGCGTGAACGTACTGACGACTGAGGAAATCCGCTTCCCAGTTGAGGACTCCGGGAATGAACACTGCCGATATTGCTGGCAGATGACGTTCTACCCAACTGAGGATTTTTGATACTTCCAGCTTTGCCATGCAATTTCGAGTGCCGCCTTGATGATTTGTGTACACTACCGTGGTGTCGTTGTCCGATTGTACTTGAACAGGCCTGTTCTGTACTAGAGGCAGGGCCAGTGTCAATGAATTGAACACTGCCCGCAATTCCAGAATGTTTATCGGGAGGAGAGATTCCTCCCTGGTCCACCGATGGTGAAGGGTCGTCATCACGGCCATGACCTTGGTGAATTTCCGAGGTGCCGTGGCCAAACCAGAAGGCAGGACCTGAAATCCAAAAACTAACCAGGCACAACACTGCTTAGCTTCCAACATCAGATGAGATTGGACATATCCAGTGTGATGCGGCTGTAGATGATTTTTGCTGTTTCTAACTTCTACTTCTAACTACTGGTACATCAATGAATAAGTTTCAAAATATAATGCATCAAGAGAACGGTGTTGGTAGTATAAAACTACCTACAGCACCTGGTATTCCCAGGTGGTCTCACATCCAAGAACAAACCAGGCCTAAAATCAGGTGATATTGGGCATATACAGTGTGGTGTGGCTGTAGATGAGCTTAGTGGTTTCTGTTAGAGTTCTTCTACTTCTAACTACTCGTACATAAATGAGTAAGCAGCCGATTTATTAAACCTGGTGAAATGATAATTTGCATGGTGATAAAGTACCAGCCAATCAGCTCCTAATTGCCATGTCACAGGCTGGGTTTGAAAAATGACAGTTAGGAGCTGACTGGCTGGTACTTTATCACCTTGCACTTTATCAGTTCACCAGGCTTAATAGATCTGCCCCAATGTTTCAAAATGGAATGCATCAAGAGAACGGTGTTAGTATTAGAGATGAGCGGGTTCGGTTTCTCTGAATCCGAACCCGCCAGAACTTCATGGTTTTTTTCACGGGTCCGAGCAGACTCGGATCTTCCCGCCTTGCTCGGTTAACCCGAGCGCGCCCGAACGTCATCATGACGCTGTCGGATTCTCGCGAGGCTCGGATTCTATCGCGAGACTCGGATTCTATATAAGGAGCCGCGCGTCGCCGCCATTTTCACACGTGCATTGAGATTGATAGGGAGAGGACGTGGCTGGCGTCCTCTCCATTTAGATTATAAGAGACTGAGAGAGATTTACTGGAGCTGACTAGGAGGAGTACTGTTACTGTAGAAGTGTAGAGACTGAGTGGAGAGAGTTTACTAGTGAGGACAGTGCAGTTTACTTTATAATCCGTTCTCTGCCTGAAAAAAGCGATACACAGCACACAGTGACTCAGTCACATACCATATCTGTGTGCACTGCTCAGGCTCAGGCCAGTGTGCTGCATCATCTATTATCTATATATAATATTATATATATCTGTCTGACTGCTCAGCTCACACAGCTTATAATTGTGGGGGAGACTGGGGAGCACTACTGCAGTGCCAGTTATAGGTTATAGCAGGAGCCAGGAGTACATAATATATTATATAGTGAGTGACCACCAGACACACAGTGCAGTTTATTTAATATATCCGTTCTCTGCCTGAAAAAAGCGATACACACAGTGACTCAGTCAGTCACATACCATATCTGTGTGCACTGCTCAGGCTCAGGCCAGTGTGCTGCATCATCTATTATCTATATATAATATTATATATATCTGTCTGACTGCTCAGCTCACACAGCTTATAATTGTGGGGGAGACTGGGGAGCACTACTGCAGTGCCAGTTATAGGTTATAGCAGGAGCCAGGAGTACATAATATATTATATAGTGAGTGACCACCAGACACACAGTGCAGTTTATTTAATATATCCGTTCTCTGCCTGAAAAAAGCGATACACACAGTGACTCAGTCAGTCACATACCATATCTGTGTGCACTGCTCAGGCTCAGGCCAGTGTGCTGCATCATCTATTATCTATATATAATATTATATATATCTGTCTGACTGCTCAGCTCACACAGCTTATAATTGTGGGGGAGACTGGGGAGCACTACTGCAGTGCCAGTTATAGGTTATAGCAGGAGCCAGGAGTACATAATATATTATATAGTGAGTGACCACCAGACACACAGTGCAGTTTATTTAATATATCCGTTCTCTGCCTGAAAAAAGCGATACACACAGTGACTCAGTCAGTCACATACCATATCTGTGTGCACTGCTCAGGCTCAGGCCAGTGTGCTGCATCATCTATATATATTATATATCTGTCTGACTGCTCAGCTCACACAGCTTATAATTGTGGGGGAGACTGGGGAGCACTACTGCAGTGCCAGTTATAGGTTATAGCAGGAGCCAGGAGTACATATTATATTAAAATTAAACAGTGCACACTTTTGCTGCAGGAGTGCCACTGCCAGTGTGACTGACCAGTGACCTGACCACACTGACCACCAGTATAGTTAGTAGTATACTTATATTGTGATTGCCTGAAAAAGTTAAACACTCGTCGTGTGACTTCACTTGTGTGTTTTTTTTTTTTTATTCTATAAAAATAAAACTCATTCTGCTGACAGACAGTGTCCAGCAGGTCCGTCATTATATAATATATAATATATACCTGTCCGGCTGCAGTAGTGATATATATATATTTTTTATATCATTTATCATCCAGTCGCAGCAGACACAGTACGGTAGTTCACGGCTGTGGCTACCTCTGTGTCTCTGCACTCGGCAGGCAGTCCGTCCATAATTGTAATACCACCTAACCGTGGATTTTTTCCATTCTTCTTTATACATACATAGTTACATAGACATCTTCTCTTTATCAACCAGTCTATATTAGCTGCAGACACAGTACAGTACGGTAGTTCACGGCTGTGGCTACCTCTGTGTCTGCACTCGGCAGGCAGTCCGTCCATAATTGTATACCACCTAACCGTGGATTTTTTTCAGTCTTCTTTATACATACATAGTTACATAGACATCTTCTCTTTATCAACCAGTCTATATTAGCTGCAGACACAGTACAGTACGGTAGTTCACGGCTGTGGCTACCTCTGTGTCTGCAGTCGGCAGGCAGTCCATAATTGTATACTAGTATCCATCTCCATTGTTTACCTGAGGTGCCTTTTAGTTGTGCCTATTAAAATATGGAGAACAAAAATGTTGAGGTTCCAAAATTAGGGAAAGATCAAGATCCACTTCCACCTCGTGCTGAAGCTGCTGCCACTAGTCATGGCCGAGACGATGAAATGCCAGCAACGTCGTCTGCCAATGTCATAGTACAGAGCATGTCAAATCCAAAACACCAAATATCAGAAAAAAAAGGACTCCAAAACCTAAAATAAAATTGTCGGAGGAGAAGCGTAAACTTGCCAATATGCCATTTACCACACGGAGTGGCAAGGAACGGCTGAGGCCCTGGCCTATGTTCATGGCTAGTGGTTCAGCTTCACATGAGGATGGAAGCACTCAGCCTCTCGCTAGAAAAATGAAAAGACTCAAGCTGGCAAAAGCAGCACAGCAAAGAACTGTGCATTCTTCGAAATCCCAAATCCACAAGGAGAGTCCAATTGTGTCGGTTGCGATGCCTGACCTTCCCAACACTGGACGTGAAGAGCATGCGCCTTCCACCATTTGCACGCCCCCTGCAAGTGCTGGAAGGAGCACCCGCAGTCCAGTTCCTGATAGTCAGATTGAAGATGTCAGTGTTGAAGTACACCAGGATGAGGAGGATATGGGTGTTGCTGGCGCTGGGGAGGAAATTGACCAGGAGGATTCTGATGGTGAGGTGGTTTGTTTAAGTCAGGCACCCGGGGAGACACCTGTTGTCCGTGGGAGGAATATGGCCGTTGACATGCCAGGTGAAAATACCAAAAAAATCAGCTCTTCGGTGTGGAGGTATTTCACCAGAAATGCGGACAACAGGTGTCAAGCCGTGTGTTCCCTTTGTCAAGCTGTAATAAGTAGGGGTAAGGACGTTAACCACCTCGGAACATCCTCCCTTATACGTCACCTGCAGCGCATTCATAATAAGTCAGTGACAAGTTCAAAAACTTTGGGTGACAGCGGAAGCAGTCCACTGACCAGTAAATCCCTTCCTCTTGTAACCAAGCTCACGCAAACCACCCCACCAACTCCCTCAGTGTCAATTTCCTCCTTCCCCAGGAATGCCAATAGTCCTGCAGGCCATGTCACTGGCAATTCTGACGAGTCCTCTCCTGCCTGGGATTCCTCCGATGCATCCTTGCGTGTAACGCCTACTGCTGCTGGCGCTGCTGTTGTTGCCGCTGGGAGTCGATGGTCATCCCAGAGGGGAAGTCGTAAGCCCACTTGTACTACTTCCAGTAAGCAATTGACTGTTCAACAGTCCTTTGCGAGGAAGATGAAATATCACAGCAGTCATCCTACTGCAAAGCGGATAACTGAGGCCTTGACAACTATGTTGGTGTTAGACGTGCGTCCGGTATCCGCCGTTAGTTCACAGGGAACTAGACAATTTATTGAGGCAGTGTGCCCCCGTTACCAAATACCATCTAGGTTCCACTTCTCTAGGCAGGCGATACCGAGAATGTACATGGACGTCAGAAAAAGACTCACCAGTGTCCTAAAAAATGCAGTTGTACCCAATGTCCACTTAACCACGGACATGTGGACAAGTGGAGCAGGGCAGGGTCAGGACTATATGACTGTGACAGCCCACTGGGTAGATGTATGGACTCCCGCCGCAAGAACAGCAGCGGCGGCACCAGTAGCAGCATCTCGCAAACGCCAACTCTTTCCTAGGCAGGCTACGCTTTGTATCACCGCTTTCCAGAATACGCACACAGCTGAAAACCTCTTACGGCAACTGAGGAAGATCATCGCGGAATGGCTTACCCCAATTGGACTCTCCTGTGGATTTGTGGCATCGGACAACGCCAGCAATATTGTGTGTGCATTAAATATGGGCAAATTCCAGCACGTCCCATGTTTTGCACATACCTTGAATTTGGTGGTGCAGAATTTTTTAAAAAACGACAGGGGCGTGCAAGAGATGCTGTCGGTGGCCAGAAGAATTGCGGGACACTTTCGGCGTACAGGCACCACGTACAGAAGACTGAAGCACCACCAAAAACTACTGAACCTGCCCTGCCATCATCTGAAGCAAGAAGTGGTAACGAGGTGGAATTCAACCCTCTATATGCTTCAGAGGTTGGAGGAGCAGCAAAAGGCCATTCAAGCCTATACAATTGAGCACGATATAGTAGGTGGAATGCACCTGTCTCAAGCGCAGTGGAGAATGATTTCAACGTTGTGCAAGGTTCTGATGCCCTTTGAACTTGCCACACGTGAAGTCAGTTCAGACACTGCCAGCCTGAGTCAGGTCATTCCCCTCATCAGGCTTTTGCAGAAGAAGCTGGAGACATTGAAGGAGGAGCTAACACGGAGCGATTCCGCTAGGCATGTGGGACTTGTGGATGGAGCCCTTAATTCGCTTAACAAGGATTCACGGGTGGTCAATCTGTTGAAATCAGAGCACTACATTTTGGCCACCGTGCTCGATCCTAGATTTAAAGCCTACCTTGGATCTCTCTTTCCGGCAGACACAAGTCTGCTGGGGTTGAAAGACCTGCTGGTGACAAAATTGTCAAGTCAAGCGGAACGCGACCTGTCAACATCTCCTCCTTCACATTCTCCCGCAACTGGGGGTGCGAGGAAAAGGCTCAGAATTCCGAGCCCACCCGCTGGCGGTGATGCAGGGCAGTCTGGAGCGACTGCTGATGCTGACATCTGGTCCGGACTGAAGGACCTGACAACGATTACGGACATGTCGTCTACTGTCACTGCATATGATTCTCTCAACATTGATAGAATGGTGGAGGATTATATGAGTGACCGCATCCAAGTAGGCACGTCACACAGTCCGTACTTATACTGGCAGGAAAAAGAGGCAATTTGGAGGCCCTTGCACAAACTGGCTTTATTCTACCTAAGTTGCCCTCCCACAAGTGTGTACTCCGAAAGAGTGTTTAGTGCCGCCGCTCACCTTGTCAGCAATCGGCGTACGAGGTTACATCCAGAAAATGTGGAGAAGATGATGTTCATTAAAATGAATTATAATCAATTCCTCCGCGGAGACATTGACCAGCAGCAATTGCCTCCACAAAGTACACAGGGAGCTGAGATGGTGGATTCCAGTGGGGACGAATTGATAATCTGTGAGGAGGGGGATGTACACGGTGATATATCGGAGGGTGAAGATGAGGTGGACATCTTGCCTCTGTAGAGCCAGTTTGTGCAATGAGAGATTAATTGCTTCTTTTTTGGGGGGGGTCCAAACCAACCCGTCATATCAGTCACAGTCGTGTGGCAGACCCTGTCACTGAAATGATGGGTTGGTTAAAGTGTGCATGTCCTGTTTTGTTTATACAACATAAGGGTGGGTGAGAGGGCCCAAGGACAATTCCATCTTGCACCTCTTTTTTCTTTTCTTTTTCTTTGCATCATGTGCTGATTGGGGAGGGTTTTTTGGAAGGGACATCCTGCGTGACACTGCAGTGCCACTCCTAGATGGGCCCGGTGTTTGTGTCGGCCACTAGGGTCGCTAATCTTACTCACACAGTCAGCTACCTCATTGCGCCTCTTTTTTTCTTTGCGTCATGTGCTGTTTGGGGAGGGTTTTTTGGAAGGGACATCCTGCGTGACACTGCAGTGCCACTCCTAGATGGGCCCGGTGTTTGTGTCGGCCACTAGGGTCGCTAATCTTACTCACACAGCTACCTCATTGCGCCTCTTTTTTTCTTTGCGTCATGTGCTGTTTGGGGAGGGTTTTTTGGAAGGGACATCCTGCGTGACACTGCAGTGCCACTCCTAGATGGGCCCGGTGTTTGTGTCGGCCACTAGGGTCGCTAATCTTACTCACACAGCTACCTCATTGCGCCTCTTTTTTTCTTTGCGTCATGTGCTGTTTGGGGAGGGTTTTTTGGAAGGGCCATCCTGCGTGACACTGCAGTGCCACTCCTAGATGGGCCCGGTGTTTGTGTCGGCCACTAGGGTCGCTAATCTTACTCACACAGCTACCTCATTGCGCCTCTTTTTTTCTTTGCGTCATGTGCTGTTTGGGGAGGGTTTTTTGGAAGGGACATCCTGCGTGACACTGCAGTGCCACTCCTAGATGGGCCCGGTGTTTGTGTCGGCCACTAGGGTCGCTTATCTTACTCACACAGCGACCTCGGTGCAAATTTTAGGACTAAAAATAATATTGTGAGGTGTGAGGTATTCAGAATAGACTGAAAATGAGTGTAAATTATGGTTTTTGAGGTTAATAATACTTTGGGATCAAAATGACCCCCAAATTCTATGATTTAAGCTGTTTTTTAGTGTTTTTTGAAAAAAACACCCGAATCCAAAACACACCCGAATCCGACAAAAAAAATTCGGTGAGGTTTTGCCAAAACGCGTTCGAACCCAAAACACGGCCGCGGAACCGAACCCAAAACCAAAACACAAAACCCGAAAAATTTCAGGCGCTCATCTCTAGTTAGTATTGAAAAAATACACACAGCTCCTGGTATTTCCTTGTGGTCTCCCATCCAAGTACTAAAACCAGGACCAACACTGCTCAGCTTCCATGATCAGGAGAGATTGGGCAAATCCAGTGTGCTGTGGCTGTAGATGAGCTGGTGGTTTCTGTTACAGCTCTTCTACTTCTAACTTCTGGTACATAAAAGAATACATGTAAAAATTAAATGTACCAAGAAAATGGTGTTGGTAGTTTAAAAACACCTAAAGAATCTGATACTACCAAGCAGTCTCCCATCCATGTATTAACAAAGTCCAATACTGCTTTGCTTCAAAAATCAAATGAGATTGGGCATATCCAGTGTGGTGTGGCTTTAGATAAGCTTTGTGGTTTCTGTTAGAGCTCTTCTACTTCTAACTACTGGTACATTAATGAATATCTATAAGGTTGTAGTTTATCCAATATGCCTTTACTACCTTACCTTTCAACCCCCCCTCCCTCCCCTCTTCTCCTTATAGCTTCCTTAGTTCTCTCCTCCTCGTGTGTGCGTTATTTGTTTTCTCATACGTCCTAGAGGATGCTGGGGTCACATTAAGAACCATGGGGTATAGACGGGATCCGCAGGAGACATGGGCACTTTAAGACTTTCAAAGGGTGTGAACTGTCTCCTCCCTCTATGCCCCTCCTCCAGACTCCAGTTTTAGTATTGTGCGCAGTGATACTGGATGCACTACAGGGGAGCTCTACTGAGTTTCTCTGAAAAGACTTGTTAGTTTTTTTTATTTTCAGGGAGGCTGCTGGCAACAGTCTCCCTGCTTCGTGGGACTTAGGGGAGAGAAGTATGACCAACTTCTAGTGAGTTCAATGGCTCTGCTTCAGGCTGACAGGACACCATTAGCTCCTGAGGGTGCTGATCGCTGGGTACGCCTAGATGCACACTCCCGAAGCCTGCCGTCACCCCCTTACAGAGCCAGAAGACAGGTGAGTAGCAGAAGAACAGAGACTTCTTCTTCAGTGACGGCATTCTGAGGTACCGAGCAGCGAGCGGAACGCTGCGCGCCATGCTCACACACAAACACAGGCACTGCAGGGTGCAGGGCACAGGGGGGGGGGGCACCCTGGGCAGCATAAATTCCTCACAAAAGGCTGGAAAAAGTGGACATTAGTGCCTGGGCACTGTCCTTACCCCACTAGCGTAATTAATTATTTCTGAGCGGGACAGATACGCGCCATTACAGCGGCGGGGCTTCTTCCTCACCTCACCAGAACATCTTTAGAGCATTACAAGTCTATCACTATAGAGTTTATTATTTCCCAGACTGTGTACTTTTGGCGCTGGATTGTGAGCTGAAAAATCCTCTGTGTCCCTCTGACAGATTTACTGACGGTCTGTCCCCCATAAGCCGGTGTGTCTGTGGGTACTTGGTATATGTGTGTCAACATGTCGGTGGCTGAATGTTTTTCCCAAGAGGAAACTATATTAGGAATGCAGACATATGATGGTGGCCCTGTTGGCACCACCAATAACTGACTTGGTAAATGTTTCAGTAATATCAGAGTAAGGTTGGATAAATCTGTGTCCCAGACACAGACGTAGAGAATAGATGTGATATTCATGGCTATGTTTCTTTTCCCTCAGGCCCCGCTGGGTCGCAAAAATGTTATTTTGCCCAGTTACTACACACTGATACTGACACGGATACTGATACTTATGTCGACCATAATGTTTCCTGATTAGATCCAATATTGGCAAGGAGCATTCAGTACATGATTGTGGATATTAAGGACATATTAAAATCACTGAAGACCCTGCTGTTCCTGACAAAGGGGTCTATATGTATGTATATATAGATATATAATGAAAGCTGATGTAACGTTCCTCCATCTCTGTTTGAGAAAGTCTGGGCCAGCTCGACAAGATGGTTTCAAATCCCCAAAAGGATTCTGGTTGTTTATTCATTTCCCGCCGCGGACAGAATAAAGTGGGAGTCACCCCCTGTTCTGCACGGGGCCCTGTCACAAATCCAGCGGATCGTATGCAGGAAGCTACATTATTTCTAGTTATGTAACCACGGGTACATTACTTAGACCTGCCATTACATGTGCATGGGTGAGTAGTAGTATTCAAGAATTGGTCGAATACCTTGTCATCCGATATAGATACCCTGGAGAGATGGGATACTCCTTACGTTGTATCATATCAAGGACACTGCAGCATACTTACGTGAGACTGCAAGGGATATAGGACTCTTGAGTTCACGGGCCAATTTCATGGCAGTGTCGGATAGGAGGGCATTGTGGATTCACCAAGAGAATTCTGATGCTGACTCCAAGAAGAAAGGGAGTCTCTTCCCTATGAAGGTGAAGCCTTGTTTGGTGACTGCCTAGTTAATTTGATCTCGGCAGCTCCCGCAGGTAAGTCAACCTTCTTGCCCTATGTTCCCTCCCAATGGATGAAGACGCATCATTATCTGATGCAGTCATTTCGGCCCAATAGATATGCAAGAAGTTAAGATTCCCCTTTCTTTGCAGGTAGAGGAAGGAGAAGAGAGAAGAGGTCTGCATCCTCTTCAAGATCGCAGGAGCAGAGATCATCCTCTGCTTCTGCCAAATCCACTGCATGACGCTGGGGCTCTCTTGCAGGAGCCCGCACCAGTGGGGGCACGTCTAAAACTCTTCAGTCAGTTCTGGATTCATTTGGACATGGACTTGTGTGTTTTACAAATAGTGTCCCAAGGGTACAAACTGGGGTTTCAAGATGTTCCCCCTCACCGATTGTTCAAACATTAAGTTACTGTGCTATTCCTGGGTTATATAGCGCTGGGGTATGTGCTGGCATACTCTCTCTCTGTCTCTCCAAAGGGCCTTGTGGGGGAAATGTCTTCAGTAAAAGTATTCCCTGTGTGTGTGGTGTGTCGGTACGCGTGTGTCGACATGTCTGAGGAAGAAGGCTATATTAGAGAGGAGCGGGAGCAAATGAACGTGGTGTCTCCGCCGACACCTGATTGGATGGATATGTGGAATGTTTAAAATGCTAGTGTAAACTCATTGCACAAAAGATTAGACAAGGCAGAAGCTTTGGGACAGTCAGGGTCTCAACCAATGCCTAATCCTATGTCGCAGGGACTGTCAGGGTCTCATAAGCGCCCACTATCCAGATTGTTGACACAGATACCGACACGGATTCTGACTCCAGTGTCGATTACGATGATGCAAAGTTACAGCCAAAATTGGCAAAATACATTTGATATATGATTATGGCAATAAAAGATGTTTTGCACATCACAGAGGAGCCCCCTATCCCTGACAAGAGGGTACATATGTACAAGGGAAAGAAGCCTGAGGTAACCTTTCCCCCCTCACACGAGCTGAACGAGTTATGTGAAAAAGCTTGGGAATCTCCTGCAGATTTCCAAAAGGATTCCCCTTTCCCATCAACGGATAGGTTACGATGGGAATCCTCCCCTTGGGTGGACAAAGCATTAACACGCTTATCCAAGAAGGTAGCCCTCCCGTCCCAGGATACGGCTACCCTCAAAGAGTCTGCTGACCGCAAACAGGAGATTACCCTGAAGTCCATTTATACACATTCAGGTACCTTACTCAGACCGGCAATTGCGTCGGCCTGGGTGTGTAGTGCTGTAGCGGCATGGACGGATACCCTAGATAAGGCTACTATTTTATTGCCCCTGGGGCATATAAGAGATGCTGTCCTATATATGTGTGTATGCAAACTACAGGTGGTGCTGCAGGGCTCACACCCTTTTACTTGTCTTGTAGAGCAACTCTGGAGCTGTTACTGGGTCCAGCTGCTGCAAGAAATCAGCTTGAATGCTTCAGGGGCTTGGGCATGGCCAACATGAGCCCCACACTGATGGGGGTGTATAAAGCGATCTAGGGGTCATCCAAGCGCAACCCCACAAAGGCCGCCATGCCCTGCGTGACCATTTTCTCTTTTCATATGCAGACGAGGGTTGCAGCCAACTATGCCCATTGCTTGGATGACATCACCGTATGCAAATCCGTCTGCTGCAGACCTTTCCCCAGGAATGCTTGTACTAGTTGTTGCATATGGTTTGATGTTTGAGGGTGCTTCAGTATTAGGCAGCCTTCCGCCCTCTCATGTTCATCTGAAAATATGTGGTCTCCCTGCAGTTCCCTTGTGCTTCCTCAGTTGAATCTCCTTAACTTGACGGGTGTGTGCCCGAGCAGCCGCCCTCCACAGCCCTATCCCAGCACATGCTTTTCTTGCGTATGAGATCTCTTGATCATGAAGATAGTTCTCACAGGGTGAGGTTCATCCATTACATTTTAAAGTAGGAAGGTACAAATTACATATTCAAATTACATATATGTGCTGGATTCAAATGTTTTCCCCCCTTCCTTTCTCAATTGTGCCCATCAGCAGCTATTCTAATGTTGCTGCCAATGGGTGTGACACATTCATTTCTTCTGTGGGGTACACTGGACTCCACAAGGATTCACATTGGGGTGTAGAGTAGGATCTTGATCTGAGGCACCAACAGGCTCAACGCTTTTGACTGTTCCCAAGATGCTCAGCGCCCCCTCCTCTATAACCTCGCTTCCATGAACAGGGAGCTCAGTTTGTAGTTGGTGCCTTCAGTAGCAGGCCACTTAAGAGGGGGCTGCCTCAGGCAGCCTATTCTTAGCTATTAATTTTGACAAGAAAAGAAGAACTTTTTTTTATAAGAATCTACAAGGGCTGCAGCAGGCTAGGTCTAATAGACATCTTTACTGCAGCTCCATCACTCCCAGCGGCGCAGTATACTCCCGCGCCCTGGTTGCTGGGTCACTGCAGCGGAGGCTCCGGTTTCTTCCTAAGGTCAGTCACACACACACCGCCCTCCGGGATCACGAGGCCGCTGATGAAAGGGAGGTAAGGGACTTCTGTGCCCACACTATACCGTGATCCAGCGTGGCTGTAGGGGGCGGGCCATGTGCGCACTGGCGTGGACACTGATTACTGGGCAGCCGCTCCACTAGCCACCAGGGACAGTTAAGGAGCACAGCTCTGGGGGGTTTTCTCTTATATTAACCCCATTTTGTACTACCCGCAGTGCATTGTGATAGGTAATAGAGCCTGATTCAGGTTGGATTGCAATCGCAATAAGCAGTCCAACTGCAAAAATTGCTAAGAGCATACGCATGCGCCTGCATTTTCTGCGGCACCCCGTAGTTAATGCGATCGCCTCTGACTGTCAATCGGTGCTGGGGGGGGGGTCAGCAACACTCCATTTCCAAGTCGGAGATGGAGCGGTGCGTGGGCAGGGCTTCAAAATGGGGTCGGCAACGGAGAAACAGGAGGCGTGGTCAGAGCGGTTGCATGACATCACATGCAGCAGCTGCGATCACAAAAATGGTGGCGGCTTCCTGCGCACACATACAGTCTACACCAACAGGAGGCTAACCCATTTTTTATGATCACGCTGAACTGCACTGCGACTGCAATTTCAGCGTGGTCAAGAAGGGAGGCGGCATGCTGGGTGGCCCCAGCATGCGAACCAAAGGATTGCAAATTCTGTTACTTAGCAGAATTTGCAATCCTTACTGAATTAGGCCCATTGATTACAAAATGTATTTGTAAATATTTGAAGTTTTTCTTCAGGGACTAACACAAAAGATGCTTGGGGCTACTAACACATGGGTAAGCCACGTAAAGCTTCCCATGGGTCAGTGGCATCACAACGGGGTTGCGGCCCACACCCGAGTGTCACCCGCCAAGGGGGGTGATACCAAAGTGCCGGCTCCTCTTCAGTGGCAGAATATGGGTGTTTCACTGTGACATTACGTGCAACACCCAGTTTCTGTCACTGTGCAGGAGCCAGCACCACTCACACACTAGTCCCCGGGTGCAGCACTCAACCCCCGGGATACCCGGAGCAACAAAATGGAGATTCAGGCCAACAGGCCACACCCCTACCTATGAGACCATGCCTCCATTTTACCATTGCGCTGCTTATCTGCGCGCACTGCATTACAATCTCCCTCGCTGCCTCTCTGGGTGTCACCAATGATAGTGACACCTTTGCCATGCTTGTAGCAGCTGGTCCTAAGATCTACGCCTCCAGCCCTGAGTGTTTGCCCTTGTGACTTGTTGATCATCATAGCGAAGCAGATTCTTACAAAAAACTGCAGGGGCTTAGATTGAAAAGAAAAACATTGACGAACCCATCATTTCAGCAACAGGGTCTGCCACACGGCTGACTGAAATGACTGGTTGGTTTGGACCCCCACCAAAAAAGAAGCAATCAATCTCTCCTTGCACAAACTGGCTCTACAGAGGCAAGATGTTCACCTCATCATCCTCCGATTCCTCACCCCTTTCACTGTGTACATCGCCCTCCTCACAGATTATTAATTCGTCCCCACTGGAATCCACCATCTCAGATCCCTGTGTACTTTCTGGAGGCAATTGCTGGTGAATGTCTCCACGGAGGAATTGATTATAATTAATTTTGATGATCATCATCTTCTCCACATTTTCTGGAAGTAACCTCGTACGCCGATTGCTGACAAGGTGAGCGGCCGCACTAAACACTCTTTTGGAGTACACACTGGAGGGAGGGCAACTTAGGTAGAATAAAGCCAGTTTGTGCAAGGGCCTCCAAATTGCCTCTTTTTCCTGCCAGTATACATACGGACTGTCTGACGTGCCTACCTGGATGCGGTCACTCATATAATCCTCCACCATTCTTTCAAAGGTGACAGAATCATATGCAGTGACAGTAGACGACATGTCAGTAATCGTTGCCAGGTCCTTCAGTCCGGACCAGATGTCAGCACTCACTCCAGACTGCCCTGCATCACCGCCAGCGGGTGGGCTCGGAATTCTTAGCCTTTTCCTCGCACCCCCAGTTGCGGGAGAATGTGAAGGAGGAGCTGTTGACGGGTCACGTTCCGCTTGACTTGACAATTTTCTCACCAGCAGGTCTTTGAACCTCTGCAGACTTGTGTCTGCAGGAAAGAGAGATACAATGTAGGTTTTAAATCTAGGATCGAGCACGGTGGCCAAAATTTATTGCTCTGATTTCAACAGATTGAATCCTGGTTAAGCGAATTAAGGGCTCCATCCACAAGTCCCACATGCCTAGCGGAATCGCTCTGTTTTAGCTCCTCCATCAATGTCTCCAGCTTCTTCTGCAAAAGCCTGATGAGGGGAATGACCTGACTCAGGCTGGCAGTGTCTGAACTGACTTCACGTGTGGCAAGTTCAAAGGATTGCAGAACCTTGCACAACGTTGAAATCATTCTCCACTGCGCTTGAGTCAGGTGCATTCCCCCTCCTTTGTCTATATCTTGGGTAGATGTATAGGCTTGAATGGCCTTTTGCTGCTCCTCCATCCTCTGAAGCATATAGAGGGTTGAATTCCACCTCGTTACCACCTCTTGCTTCAGAGGATGGCAGGGCAGGTTCAGGAATGTTTGGTGGTGCTCCAGTCTTCGGCACGCGGTGGCTGAATGCAGAAAGTGGCCCGCAATTCTTCGGGCCACCGACAGCATCTCTTGCACGCCCCTGTCGTTTTTTAAATAATTCTGCACCACCAAATTCAATGTATGTGCAAAACATGGGACGTGCTGGAATTTGCCCAGATGTAATGCACGCACAATATTGGTGGCGTTGTCCGATGTCACAAATCCCCAGGAGAGTCAAATTGGGGTAAGCCATTCTGCGATGATGTTCCTCAGTTTCCGTAAAAGGTTGTCAGCTGTGTGCCTCTTATGGAAAGCGGTGATACAAAGCGTAGCCTGCCTAGGAACGAGTTGGCATTTGCGAGATGCTGCTACTGGTGCCGCCGCTGCTGTTCTTGCTGCGGGAGGCAATACATCTACCCAGTGGGCTGTCACAGTCATATAGTCCTGAGTCTGCCCTGCTCCACTTAACCACGGACATGTGGACTAGTGGACATTGGGTACAACTGCATTTTTTAGGACACTGGTGACTCTTTTTCTGAGGTCTGTGTACATTTTCGGTATCGCCTGCCTAGAGAAATGGAACCTAGATGGCATTTGGTACCGGGGACACAGTACCTCAATCAAGTCTCTAGTTGCCTCTGAATTAACGATGGATACCGGAACCACGTTTCTCACCACCCAGGCTGACAAGACCTGAGTTATCCGCTTTGCAGCAGGATGACTGCTGTGATATTTCATCTTCCTCGCAAAGGACTGTTGGACAGTCAATTGCCTACTGGAAGTAGTACAAGTGGTCTTCCGACTTCCCCTCTGGGATGACGATCGACTCCCAGCAGCAACAAAAGCAGCGCCAGCAGCAGTAGGCGTTACACTCAAGGATGCATCGGAGGAATCCCAGGCAGGAGAGGACTCGTCAGACTTGCCAGTGACATGGCCTGCAGGACTATTGGCTCTCCTGTCTAAGGAGGAAATTGACACTGAGGGAGTTGGTGGTGTGGTTTGCAGGAGCTTGGTTACAAGAGGAAGGGATTTAGTGGTCAGTGGACTGCTTCCGCTGTCATCCAAAGTTTTTGAACTTGTCACTGACTTATGATTAATGCGCTGCAGGTGACGTATAAGGGAGGATGTTCTGAGGTGGTTAACGTCCTTACCCCTACTTATTACAGCTTGACAAAGGTAACACACGGCTTGACACCTGTTGTCCGCATTTGTGTACAGGATGCATACCTTCATGTCCAAATTTATCCATCTCATCAGTCGTACCTCAGATTTGCGGTACAGGACTGTCATTGCCAATTTCAGACGTTGCTGTTTGGTCTCTCCACGGCCCAGAGAATTTTCACCAAGGTAATGGTGGAAATGATGGTTTTCCTGCGCAAGCAAGGTGTCACAATTATCCCGTACTTGAGCGATCTCATAAAAGCGAGATCAAGAGAGCAGTTGCTGAACAGCGTATCACTTTCACTGAAAGTGTTACAGCAACACGGCTGGATTTTCAATATCCCAAAGTCGCAGTTGGTTCCTACGACTCGTCTGTCTTTCTTGGGCATGATTCTGGACACAGACCAGAAGAGGGTTTATCTCCCGATAGAAAAGGCCCAGGAACTCATGACTCTTGTCAGGAACCTATTGAAACCAAAACTTGTGTCAGTGCATCACTGCACTCGAGTCCTGGGAAAGATGGTGGCATCATACAAAGCCATTCCATTCGGCAGGTTCCATGCGAATACTTTCCAATGGGACCTACTGGACAAGTGGTCTGGGTCACATTTACAGATGCATTGGTTGATCACCCTGTCCCCCAGGGTCAGGGTATCACTCCTGTGGTGGCTGCAGAGTGCTCACCTTCTCGAGTGACGCAGATTCGGCATTCAGGACTGGATCCTGGTGACCACAGATGCAAGCCTCCAAGGTTGGGGAGCAGTCACACAGGGAAGAAATTTCCAAGGTCTTTGGTCAAGTCAAGAGACTTGTCTTCACATCAACATCCTGAAACTAGGGGCCATATACAATGCCCTACGTCAAGCGGAGACCTTACTTTGCGACCAACCGGTTCTGATCCAGTCAGACAACGTCACCGCAGTGGCTCATGTAAACCGCCAAGGCGGCACAAGGAGCAGAGTGGCGATGGCACAAGCTACCTTTGCATTTTTCTCCCAAACGAAGGACACTAGAATGAAAATTTTAAAGCCTCCTGTTAGTGCTTCATCTACACGGTATAGCCCTGAATTTTCCAATGCGTAGCTCTTTGCAAAAGAGAGATATTGGCAAGGAAAAGCTGTCTTGTACCTTTGCATTTTTCTCCCAAACGAAGGACACTAGAAAGAAAATTTTAAAGCCTCCTGTTAGGCCATCATCTACACGGCATAGCCCTGAATTTTCCAATGCGTAGCTCTTTGCAAAAGAGAGATATTGGCAAGGAAAAGCTGTCTTGTACCTTTGCATTTTTCTCCCAAACGAAGGACACTAGAAAGAAAATTTTAAAGCCTCCTGTTAGGCCATCATCTACACGGCATAGCCCTGAATTTTCCAATGTGCAGCTCTTTGCAAAAGAGAGATATTGGCAAGGAAAAGCTGTCTTGTACCTTTGCATTTTTCTCCCAAACGAAGGAAACTAGAATGAAAATTTTAAAGCCTCCTGTTAGTGCTTCATCTACACGGTATAGCCCTGAATTTTCCAATGCGTAGCTCTTTGCAAAAGAGAGATATTGGCAAGTAAAAGCTGTCTTTCAACTCTTCCACAACTGAAAAACAGATAGTGTTCCCAAGCCTTCCATCCTGTAATATCTTCAGTCTCTCGTCAATGAAGAAAACAATCCCTCCAGCAGACTCTTCAACCACGATACAAGATCACAGCCAAAAGGGCGAGAAGCAACTACACTTGCGTTTAACCAAAATGGCTAAAACTTAGCGGAGGAAAGTGCAGTGCACCAAAACATAAGCTGACACAATCATGGAGAATGCGCCAGCATATATGCTCTTCTATCTATATTTTGCAAACCTGCTCTTGTCCCCTCCAGCTGCTCCATGTAGATTTGACGCCTGGCAAGGTGCATAACCCACTGACAAGCAGGCACACTCCTGCATGAGTTTTCACTCTCACTAGCAGGATGATACACATTCATTTGCATGTGCTCCACCTCTGACACACCGCCCACCCAACCACCCAGTCACCAGAGCCACCCACAAGCCAACTGGCTCCGTGATTTAATTTGCACAGTGCAGTCATCCAGGCAGCATGTCCTTCTCAATGGAATAATCTCTGGTTCCATGGAATCTTCCGCATTGGAATGCTGCGGAACAAAAAGGATTTAAACATTCAGCTTGCTAGCATTCAATGTACCTGCGGCTTGGCTCTAGCACATGGGTCTTCATCCTGTGGCCCTCCAGCTGCTGTGAAACTACACATCCCAGCATGCCCTGCCACAGTTTTGCTATTAAGGTATGCTAAAACTGAGGCAGGGCATGCTGGTATATGTAGTTCCACAGCAGCTGGAGGGTCGCAGGTTGAAGACCCATATTCTAGCATGCCTGTTCTATGATGCATGTTCCGTGATGTCACAATCAGCTTGGAATGGGGTGTCTAGCATGCATTTGCTGACAGCCACTTGAGGGAGACACACATCAGGAGATGCAGCATATCGATGCCTTTCCAGCAAATGCACACCACCAGCTGCTGGTCTGGACACAAAAAAATACCCACAATTGAAGGCTCAAAATGCCCAACTACAGGATTAATGTAAGTAGTGAATTTAGGAATGAATTTAGAAGTAGGAAATTAAGTTAGTTCACAAGTACATTCAAATTCCGATCTAAAGTCTAGGTAGGCCTCACGTCCTGGCAGCCCCCAGCATTTAAAAATGCCTTGATTAGAGGTAGGGAATTAAATGTAGATAAGAAGTAGACACAAAATAACACTCCACAGAGCAATTATCAGGTGTCTTTATCAATTGTTGCATTTAAAAAATCAAGCAATTAGGGAACACAATGTTGCGACAATGTAACCCTATTTGCAAAATAGTACTAAATAAGTTTGTCGATGTAAGACATTTGCAAAGGCGCAAACAAAACACGCTGGAAAATGCAACTGAATCTGTTTTTGGAGGTTAGAATAGATGCAGGATCAAGTAGCTCAATGGGTAGGGTGTTTGATTAGAATTCAACAGGTTATAGATTTGAATCCTGGGTATGATAGTTTGAGGTGAGGTTTTGCCAAAACGCGTTCGAACCCAAAACACGGCCGCGGAACCGAACCCAAAACCAAAACACAAAACCCGAAAAATTTCAGGCGCTCATCTCTAGTTAGTATTGAAAAAATACACACAGCTCCTGGTATTTCCTTGTGGTCTCCCATCCAAGTACTAAAACCAGGACCAACACTGCTCAGCTTCCATGATCAGGAGAGATTGGGCAAATCCAGTGTGCTGTGGCTGTAGATGAGCTGGTGGTTTCTGTTACAGCTCTTCTACTTCTAACTTCTGGTACATAAAAGAATACATGTAAAAATTAAATGTACCAAGAAAATGGTGTTGGTAGTTTAAAAACACCTAAAGAATCTGATACTACCAAGCAGTCTCCCATCCATGTATTAACAAAGTCCAATACTGCTTTGCTTCAAAAATCAAATGAGATTGGGCATATCCAGTGTGGTGTGGCTTTAGATAAGCTTTGTGGTTTCTGTTAGAGCTCTTCTACTTCTAACTACTGGTACATTAATGAATATCTATAAGGTTGTAGTTTATCCAATATGCCTTTACTACCTTACCTTTCAACCCCCCCTCCCTCCCCTCTTCTCCTTATAGCTTCCTTAGTTCTCTCCTCCTCGTGTGTGCGTTATTTGTTTTCTCATACGTCCTAGAGGATGCTGGGGTCACATTAAGAACCATGGGGTATAGACGGGATCCGCAGGAGACATGGGCACTTTAAGACTTTCAAAGGGTGTGAACTGTCTCCTCCCTCTATGCCCCTCCTCCAGACTCCAGTTTTAGTATTGTGCGCAGTGATACTGGATGCACTACAGGGGAGCTCTACTGAGTTTCTCTGAAAAGACTTGTTAGTTTTTTTTATTTTCAGGGAGGCTGCTGGCAACAGTCTCCCTGCTTCGTGGGACTTAGGGGAGAGAAGTATGACCAACTTCTAGTGAGTTCAATGGCTCTGCTTCAGGCTGACAGGACACCATTAGCTCCTGAGGGTGCTGATCGCTGGGTACGCCTAGATGCACACTCCCGAAGCCTGCCGTCACCCCCTTACAGAGCCAGAAGACAGGTGAGTAGCAGAAGAACAGAGACTTCTTCTTCAGTGACGGCATTCTGAGGTACCGAGCAGCGAGCGGAACGCTGCGCGCCATGCTCACACACAAACACAGGCACTGCAGGGTGCAGGGCACAGGGGGGGGGGGCACCCTGGGCAGCATAAATTCCTCACAAAAGGCTGGAAAAAGTGGACATTAGTGCCTGGGCACTGTCCTTACCCCACTAGCGTAATTAATTATTTCTGAGCGGGACAGATACGCGCCATTACAGCGGCGGGGCTTCTTCCTCACCTCACCAGAACATCTTTAGAGCATTACAAGTCTATCACTATAGAGTTTATTATTTCCCAGACTGTGTACTTTTGGCGCTGGATTGTGAGCTGAAAAATCCTCTGTGTCCCTCTGACAGATTTACTGACGGTCTGTCCCCCATAAGCCGGTGTGTCTGTGGGTACTTGGTATATGTGTGTCAACATGTCGGTGGCTGAATGTTTTTCCCAAGAGGAAACTATATTAGGAATGCAGACATATGATGGTGGCCCTGTTGGCACCACCAATAACTGACTTGGTAAATGTTTCAGTAATATCAGAGTAAGGTTGGATAAATCTGTGTCCCAGACACAGACGTAGAGAATAGATGTGATATTCATGGCTATGTTTCTTTTCCCTCAGGCCCCGCTGGGTCGCAAAAATGTTATTTTGCCCAGTTACTACACACTGATACTGACACGGATACTGATACTTATGTCGACCATAATGTTTCCTGATTAGATCCAATATTGGCAAGGAGCATTCAGTACATGATTGTGGATATTAAGGACATATTAAAATCACTGAAGACCCTGCTGTTCCTGACAAAGGGGTCTATATGTATGTATATATAGATATATAATGAAAGCTGATGTAACGTTCCTCCATCTCTGTTTGAGAAAGTCTGGGCCAGCTCGACAAGATGGTTTCAAATCCCCAAAAGGATTCTGGTTGTTTATTCATTTCCCGCCGCGGACAGAATAAAGTGGGAGTCACCCCCTGTTCTGCACGGGGCCCTGTCACAAATCCAGCGGATCGTATGCAGGAAGCTACATTATTTCTAGTTATGTAACCACGGGTACATTACTTAGACCTGCCATTACATGTGCATGGGTGAGTAGTAGTATTCAAGAATTGGTCGAATACCTTGTCATCCGATATAGATACCCTGGAGAGATGGGATACTCCTTACGTTGTATCATATCAAGGACACTGCAGCATACTTACGTGAGACTGCAAGGGATATAGGACTCTTGAGTTCACGGGCCAATTTCATGGCAGTGTCGGATAGGAGGGCATTGTGGATTCACCAAGAGAATTCTGATGCTGACTCCAAGAAGAAAGGGAGTCTCTTCCCTATGAAGGTGAAGCCTTGTTTGGTGACTGCCTAGTTAATTTGATCTCGGCAGCTCCCGCAGGTAAGTCAACCTTCTTGCCCTATGTTCCCTCCCAACGGATGAAGACGCATCATTATCTGATGCAGTCATTTCGGCCCAATAGATATGCAAGAAGTTAAGATTCCCCTTTCTTTGCAGGTAGAGGAAGGAGAAGAGAGAAGAGGTCTGCATCCTCTTCAAGATCGCAGGAGCAGAGATCATCCTCTGCTTCTGCCAAATCCACTGCATGACGCTGGGGCTCTCTTGCAGGAGCCCGCACCAGTGGGGGCACGTCTAAAACTCTTCAGTCAGTTCTGGATTCATTTGGACATGGACTTGTGTGTTTTACAAATAGTGTCCCAAGGGTACAAACTGGGGTTTCAAGATGTTCCCCCTCACCGATTGTTCAAACATTAAGTTACTGTGCTATTCCTGGGTTATATAGCGCTGGGGTATGTGCTGGCATACTCTCTCTCTGTCTCTCCAAAGGGCCTTGTGGGGGAAATGTCTTCAGTAAAAGTATTCCCTGTGTGTGTGGTGTGTCGGTACGCGTGTGTCGACATGTCTGAGGAAGAAGGCTATATTAGAGAGGAGCGGGAGCAAATGAACGTGGTGTCTCCGCCGACACCTGATTGGATGGATATGTGGAATGTTTAAAATGCTAGTGTAAACTCATTGCACAAAAGATTAGACAAGGCAGAAGCTTTGGGACAGTCAGGGTCTCAACCAATGCCTAATCCTATGTCGCAGGGACTGTCAGGGTCTCATAAGCGCCCACTATCCAGATTGTTGACACAGATACCGACACGGATTCTGACTCCAGTGTCGATTACGATGATGCAAAGTTACAGCCAAAATTGGCAAAATACATTTGATATATGATTATGGCAATAAAAGATGTTTTGCACATCACAGAGGAGCCCCCTATCCCTGACAAGAGGGTACATATGTACAAGGGAAAGAAGCCTGAGGTAACCTTTCCCCCCTCACACGAGCTGAACGAGTTATGTGAAAAAGCTTGGGAATCTCCTGCAGATTTCCAAAAGGATTCCCCTTTCCCATCAACGGATAGGTTACGATGGGAATCCTCCCCTTGGGTGGACAAAGCATTAACACGCTTATCCAAGAAGGTAGCCCTCCCGTCCCAGGATACGGCTACCCTCAAAGAGTCTGCTGACCGCAAACAGGAGATTACCCTGAAGTCCATTTATACACATTCAGGTACCTTACTCAGACCGGCAATTGCGTCGGCCTGGGTGTGTAGTGCTGTAGCGGCATGGACGGATACCCTAGATAAGGCTACTATTTTATTGCCCCTGGGGCATATAAGAGATGCTGTCCTATATATGTGTGTATGCAAACTACAGGTGGTGCTGCAGGGCTCACACCCTTTTACTTGTCTTGTAGAGCAACTCTGGAGCTGTTACTGGGTCCAGCTGCTGCAAGAAATCAGCTTGAATGCTTCAGGGGCTTGGGCATGGCCAACATGAGCCCCACACTGATGGGGGTGTATAAAGCGATCTAGGGGTCATCCAAGCGCAACCCCACAAAGGCCGCCATGCCCTGCGTGACCATTTTCTCTTTTCATATGCAGACGAGGGTTGCAGCCAACTATGCCCATTGCTTGGATGACATCACCGTATGCAAATCCGTCTGCTGCAGACCTTTCCCCAGGAATGCTTGTACTAGTTGTTGCATATGGTTTGATGTTTGAGGGTGCTTCAGTATTAGGCAGCCTTCCGCCCTCTCATGTTCATCTGAAAATATGTGGTCTCCCTGCAGTTCCCTTGTGCTTCCTCAGTTGAATCTCCTTAACTTGACGGGTGTGTGCCCGAGCAGCCGCCCTCCACAGCCCTATCCCAGCACATGCTTTTCTTGCGTATGAGATCTCTTGATCATGAAGATAGTTCTCACAGGGTGAGGTTCATCCATTACATTTTAAAGTAGGAAGGTACAAATTACATATTCAAATTACATATATGTGCTGGATTCAAATGTTTTCCCCCCTTCCTTTCTCAATTGTGCCCATCAGCAGCTATTCTAATGTTGCTGCCAATGGGTGTGACACATTCATTTCTTCTGTGGGGTACACTGGACTCCACAAGGATTCACATTGGGGTGTAGAGTAGGATCTTGATCTGAGGCACCAACAGGCTCAAAGCTTTTGACTGTTCCCAAGATGCTCAGCGCCCCCTCCTCTATAACCTCGCTTCCATGAACAGGGAGCTCAGTTTGTAGTTGGTGCCTTCAGTAGCAGGCCACTTAAGAGGGGGCTGCCTCAGGCAGCCTATTCTTAGCTATTAATTTTGACAAGAAAAGAAGAACTTTTTTTTATAAGAATCTACAAGGGCTGCAGCAGGCTAGGTCTAATAGACATCTTTACTGCAGCTCCATCACTCCCAGCGGCGCAGTATACTCCCGCGCCCTGGTTGCTGGGTCACTGCAGCGGAGGCTCCGGTTTCTTCCTAAGGTCAGTCACACACACACCGCCCTCCGGGATCACGAGGCCGCTGATGAAAGGGAGGTAAGGGACTTCTGTGCCCACACTATACCGTGATCCAGCGTGGCTGTAGGGGGCGGGCCATGTGCGCACTGGCGTGGACACTGATTACTGGGCAGCCGCTCCACTAGCCACCAGGGACAGTTAAGGAGCACAGCTCTGGGGGGTTTTCTCTTATATTAACCCCATTTTGTACTACCCGCAGTGCATTGTGATAGGTAATAGAGCCTGATTCAGGTTGGATTGCAATCGCAATAAGCAGTCCAACTGCAAAAATTGCTAAGAGCATACGCATGCGCCTGCATTTTCTGCGGCACCCCGTAGTTAATGCGATCGCCTCTGACTGTCAATCGGTGCTGGGGGGGGGGTCAGCAACACTCCATTTCCAAGTCGGAGATGGAGCGGTGCGTGGGCAGGGCTTCAAAATGGGGTCGGCAACGGAGAAACAGGAGGCGTGGTCAGAGCGGTTGCATGACATCACATGCAGCAGCTGCGATCACAAAAATGGTGGCGGCTTCCTGCGCACACATACAGTCTACACCAACAGGAGGCTAACCCATTTTTTATGATCACGCTGAACTGCACTGCGACTGCAATTTCAGCGTGGTCAAGAAGGGAGGCGGCATGCTGGGTGGCCCCAGCATGCGAACCAAAGGATTGCAAATTCTGTTACTTAGCAGAATTTGCAATCCTTACTGAATTAGGCCCATTGATTACAAAATGTATTTGTAAATATTTGAAGTTTTTCTTCAGGGACTAACACAAAAGATGCTTGGGGCTACTAACACATGGGTAAGCCACGTAAAGCTTCCCATGGGTCAGTGGCATCACAACGGGGTTGCGGCCCACACCCGAGTGTCACCCGCCAAGGGGGGTGATACCAAAGTGCCGGCTCCTCTTCAGTGGCAGAATATGGGTGTTTCACTGTGACATTACGTGCAACACCCAGTTTCTGTCACTGTGCAGGAGCCAGCACCACTCACACACTAGTCCCCGGGTGCAGCACTCAACCCCCGGGATACCCGGAGCAACAAAATGGAGATTCAGGCCAACAGGCCACACCCCTACCTATGAGACCATGCCTCCATTTTACCATTGCGCTGCTTATCTGCGCGCACTGCATTACAATCTCCCTCGCTGCCTCTCTGGGTGTCACCAATGATAGTGACACCTTTGCCATGCTTGTAGCAGCTGGTCCTAAGATCTACGCCTCCAGCCCTGAGTGTTTGCCCTTGTGACTTGTTGATCATCATAGCGAAGCAGATTCTTACAAAAAACTGCAGGGGCTTAGATTGAAAAGAAAAACATTGACGAACCCATCATTTCAGCAACAGGGTCTGCCACACGGCTGACTGAAATGACTGGTTGGTTTGGACCCCCACCAAAAAAGAAGCAATCAATCTCTCCTTGCACAAACTGGCTCTACAGAGGCAAGATGTTCACCTCATCATCCTCCGATTCCTCACCCCTTTCACTGTGTACATCGCCCTCCTCACAGATTATTAATTCGTCCCCACTGGAATCCACCATCTCAGATCCCTGTGTACTTTCTGGAGGCAATTGCTGGTGAATGTCTCCACGGAGGAATTGATTATAATTAATTTTGATGATCATCATCTTCTCCACATTTTCTGGAAGTAACCTCGTACGCCGATTGCTGACAAGGTGAGCGGCCGCACTAAACACTCTTTTGGAGTACACACTGGAGGGAGGGCAACTTAGGTAGAATAAAGCCAGTTTGTGCAAGGGCCTCCAAATTGCCTCTTTTTCCTGCCAGTATACATACGGACTGTCTGACGTGCCTACCTGGATGCGGTCACTCATATAATCCTCCACCATTCTTTCAAAGGTGACAGAATCATATGCAGTGACAGTAGACGACATGTCAGTAATCGTTGCCAGGTCCTTCAGTCCGGACCAGATGTCAGCACTCACTCCAGACTGCCCTGCATCACCGCCAGCGGGTGGGCTCGGAATTCTTAGCCTTTTCCTCGCACCCCCAGTTGCGGGAGAATGTGAAGGAGGAGCTGTTGACGGGTCACGTTCCGCTTGACTTGACAATTTTCTCACCAGCAGGTCTTTGAACCTCTGCAGACTTGTGTCTGCAGGAAAGAGAGATACAATGTAGGTTTTAAATCTAGGATCGAGCACGGTGGCCAAAATTTATTGCTCTGATTTCAACAGATTGAATCCTGGTTAAGCGAATTAAGGGCTCCATCCACAAGTCCCACATGCCTAGCGGAATCGCTCTGTTTTAGCTCCTCCATCAATGTCTCCAGCTTCTTCTGCAAAAGCCTGATGAGGGGAATGACCTGACTCAGGCTGGCAGTGTCTGAACTGACTTCACGTGTGGCAAGTTCAAAGGATTGCAGAACCTTGCACAACGTTGAAATCATTCTCCACTGCGCTTGAGTCAGGTGCATTCCCCCTCCTTTGTCTATATCTTGGGTAGATGTATAGGCTTGAATGGCCTTTTGCTGCTCCTCCATCCTCTGAAGCATATAGAGGGTTGAATTCCACCTCGTTACCACCTCTTGCTTCAGAGGATGGCAGGGCAGGTTCAGGAATGTTTGGTGGTGCTCCAGTCTTCGGCACGCGGTGGCTGAATGCAGAAAGTGGCCCGCAATTCTTCGGGCCACCGACAGCATCTCTTGCACGCCCCTGTCGTTTTTTAAATAATTCTGCACCACCAAATTCAATGTATGTGCAAAACATGGGACGTGCTGGAATTTGCCCAGATGTAATGCACGCACAATATTGGTGGCGTTGTCCGATGTCACAAATCCCCAGGAGAGTCAAATTGGGGTAAGCCATTCTGCGATGATGTTCCTCAGTTTCTGTAAAAGGTTGTCAGCTGTGTGCCTCTTATGGAAAGCGGTGATACAAAGCGTAGCCTGCCTAGGAACGAGTTGGCATTTGCGAGATGCTGCTACTGGTGCCGCCGCTGCTGTTCTTGCTGCGGGAGGCAATACATCTACCCAGTGGGCTGTCACAGTCATATAGTCCTGAGTCTGCCCTGCTCCACTTAACCACGGACATGTGGACTAGTGGACATTGGGTACAACTGCATTTTTTAGGACACTGGTGACTCTTTTTCTGAGGTCTGTGTACATTTTCGGTATCGCCTGCCTAGAGAAATGGAACCTAGATGGCATTTGGTACCGGGGACACAGTACCTCAATCAAGTCTCTAGTTGCCTCTGAATTAACGATGGATACCGGAACCACGTTTCTCACCACCCAGGCTGACAAGACCTGAGTTATCCGCTTTGCAGCAGGATGACTGCTGTGATATTTCATCTTCCTCGCAAAGGACTGTTGGACAGTCAATTGCCTACTGGAAGTAGTACAAGTGGTCTTCCGACTTCCCCTCTGGGATGACGATCGACTCCCAGCAGCAACAAAAGCAGCGCCAGCAGCAGTAGGCGTTACACTCAAGGATGCATCGGAGGAATCCCAGGCAGGAGAGGACTCGTCAGACTTGCCAGTGACATGGCCTGCAGGACTATTGGCTCTCCTGTCTAAGGAGGAAATTGACACTGAGGGAGTTGGTGGTGTGGTTTGCAGGAGCTTGGTTACAAGAGGAAGGGATTTAGTGGTCAGTGGACTGCTTCCGCTGTCATCCAAAGTTTTTGAACTTGTCACTGACTTATGATTAATGCGCTGCAGGTGACGTATAAGGGAGGATGTTCTGAGGTGGTTAACGTCCTTACCCCTACTTATTACAGCTTGACAAAGGTAACACACGGCTTGACACCTGTTGTCCGCATTTGTGTACAGGATGCATACCTTCATGTCCAAATTTATCCATCTCATCAGTCGTACCTCAGATTTGCGGTACAGGACTGTCATTGCCAATTTCAGACGTTGCTGTTTGGTCTCTCCACGGCCCAGAGAATTTTCACCAAGGTAATGGTGGAAATGATGGTTTTCCTGCGCAAGCAAGGTGTCACAATTATCCCGTACTTGAGCGATCTCATAAAAGCGAGATCAAGAGAGCAGTTGCTGAACAGCGTATCACTTTCACTGAAAGTGTTACAGCAACACGGCTGGATTTTCAATATCCCAAAGTCGCAGTTGGTTCCTACGACTCGTCTGTCTTTCTTGGGCATGATTCTGGACACAGACCAGAAGAGGGTTTATCTCCCGATAGAAAAGGCCCAGGAACTCATGACTCTTGTCAGGAACCTATTGAAACCAAAACTTGTGTCAGTGCATCACTGCACTCGAGTCCTGGGAAAGATGGTGGCATCATACAAAGCCATTCCATTCGGCAGGTTCCATGCGAATACTTTCCAATGGGACCTACTGGACAAGTGGTCTGGGTCACATTTACAGATGCATTGGTTGATCACCCTGTCCCCCAGGGTCAGGGTATCACTCCTGTGGTGGCTGCAGAGTGCTCACCTTCTCGAGTGACGCAGATTCGGCATTCAGGACTGGATCCTGGTGACCACAGATGCAAGCCTCCAAGGTTGGGGAGCAGTCACACAGGGAAGAAATTTCCAAGGTCTTTGGTCAAGTCAAGAGACTTGTCTTCACATCAACATCCTGAAACTAGGGGCCATATACAATGCCCTACGTCAAGCGGAGACCTTACTTTGCGACCAACCGGTTCTGATCCAGTCAGACAACGTCACCGCAGTGGCTCATGTAAACCGCCAAGGCGGCACAAGGAGCAGAGTGGCGATGGCACAAGCTACCTTTGCATTTTTCTCCCAAACGAAGGACACTAGAATGAAAATTTTAAAGCCTCCTGTTAGTGCTTCATCTACACGGTATAGCCCTGAATTTTCCAATGCGTAGCTCTTTGCAAAAGAGAGATATTGGCAAGGAAAAGCTGTCTTGTACCTTTGCATTTTTCTCCCAAACGAAGGACACTAGAAAGAAAATTTTAAAGCCTCCTGTTAGGCCATCATCTACACGGCATAGCCCTGAATTTTCCAATGCGTAGCTCTTTGCAAAAGAGAGATATTGGCAAGGAAAAGCTGTCTTGTACCTTTGCATTTTTCTCCCAAACGAAGGACACTAGAAAGAAAATTTTAAAGCCTCCTGTTAGGCCATCATCTACACGGCATAGCCCTGAATTTTCCAATGTGCAGCTCTTTGCAAAAGAGAGATATTGGCAAGGAAAAGCTGTCTTGTACCTTTGCATTTTTCTCCCAAACGAAGGAAACTAGAATGAAAATTTTAAAGCCTCCTGTTAGTGCTTCATCTACACGGTATAGCCCTGAATTTTCCAATGCGTAGCTCTTTGCAAAAGAGAGATATTGGCAAGTAAAAGCTGTCTTTCAACTCTTCCACAACTGAAAAACAGATAGTGTTCCCAAGCCTTCCATCCTGTAATATCTTCAGTCTCTCGTCAATGAAGAAAACAATCCCTCCAGCAGACTCTTCAACCACGATACAAGATCACAGCCAAAAGGGCGAGAAGCAACTACACTTGCGTTTAACCAAAATGGCTAAAACTTAGCGGAGGAAAGTGCAGTGCACCAAAACATAAGCTGACACAATCATGGAGAATGCGCCAGCATATATGCTCTTCTATCTATATTTTGCAAACCTGCTCTTGTCCCCTCCAGCTGCTCCATGTAGATTTGACGCCTGGCAAGGTGCATAACCCACTGACAAGCAGGCACACTCCTGCATGAGTTTTCACTCTCACTAGCAGGATGATACACATTCATTTGCATGTGCTCCACCTCTGACACACCGCCCACCCAACCACCCAGTCACCAGAGCCACCCACAAGCCAACTGGCTCCGTGATTTAATTTGCACAGTGCAGTCATCCAGGCAGCATGTCCTTCTCAATGGAATAATCTCTGGTTCCATGGAATCTTCCGCATTGGAATGCTGCGGAACAAAAAGGATTTAAACATTCAGCTTGCTAGCATTCAATGTACCTGCGGCTTGGCTCTAGCACATGGGTCTTCATCCTGTGGCCCTCCAGCTGCTGTGAAACTACACATCCCAGCATGCCCTGCCACAGTTTTGCTATTAAGGTATGCTAAAACTGAGGCAGGGCATGCTGGTATATGTAGTTCCACAGCAGCTGGAGGGTCGCAGGTTGAAGACCCATATTCTAGCATGCCTGTTCTATGATGCATGTTCCGTGATGTCACAATCAGCTTGGAATGGGGTGTCTAGCATGCATTTGCTGACAGCCACTTGAGGGAGACACACATCAGGAGATGCAGCATATCGATGCCTTTCCAGCAAATGCACACCACCAGCTGCTGGTCTGGACACAAAAAAATACCCACAATTGAAGGCTCAAAATGCCCAACTACAGGATTAATGTAAGTAGTGAATTTAGGAATGAATTTAGAAGTAGGAAATTAAGTTAGTTCACAAGTACATTCAAATTCCGATCTAAAGTCTAGGTAGGCCTCACGTCCTGGCAGCCCCCAGCATTTAAAAATGCCTTGATTAGAGGTAGGGAATTAAATGTAGATAAGAAGTAGACACAAAATAACACTCCACAGAGCAATTATCAGGTGTCTTTATCAATTGTTGCATTTAAAAAATCAAGCAATTAGGGAACACAATGTTGCGACAATGTAACCCTATTTGCAAAATAGTACTAAATAAGTTTGTCGATGTAAGACATTTGCAAAGGCGCAAACAAAACACGCTGGAAAATGCAACTGAATCTGTTTTTGGAGGTTAGAATAGATGCAGGATCAAGTAGCTCAATGGGTAGGGTGTTTGATTAGAATTCAACAGGTTATAGATTTGAATCCTGGGTATGATAGTTTGAGGTGAGGTTTTGCCAAAACGCGTTCGAACCCAAAACACGGCCGCGGAACCGAACCCAAAACCAAAACACAAAACCCGAAAAATTTCAGGCGCTCATCTCTAGTTAGTATTGAAAAAATACACACAGCTCCTGGTATTTCCTTGTGGTCTCCCATCCAAGTACTAAAACCAGGACCAACACTGCTCAGCTTCCATGATCAGGAGAGATTGGGCAAATCCAGTGTGCTGTGGCTGTAGATGAGCTGGTGGTTTCTGTTACAGCTCTTCTACTTCTAACTTCTGGTACATAAAAGAATACATGTAAAAATTAAATGTACCAAGAAAATGGTGTTGGTAGTTTAAAAACACCTAAAGAATCTGATACTACCAAGCAGTCTCCCATCCATGTATTAACAAAGTCCAATACTGCTTTGCTTCAAAAATCAAATGAGATTGGGCATATCCAGTGTGGTGTGGCTTTAGATAAGCTTTGTGGTTTCTGTTAGAGCTCTTCTACTTCTAACTACTGGTACATTAATGAATATCTATAAGGTTGTAGTTTATCCAATATGCCTTTACTACCTTACCTTTCAACCCCCCCTCCCTCCCCTCTTCTCCTTATAGCTTCCTTAGTTCTCTCCTCCTCGTGTGTGCGTTATTTGTTTTCTCATACGTCCTAGAGGATGCTGGGGTCACATTAAGAACCATGGGGTATAGACGGGATCCGCAGGAGACATGGGCACTTTAAGACTTTCAAAGGGTGTGAACTGTCTCCTCCCTCTATGCCCCTCCTCCAGACTCCAGTTTTAGTATTGTGCGCAGTGATACTGGATGCACTACAGGGGAGCTCTACTGAGTTTCTCTGAAAAGACTTGTTAGTTTTTTTTATTTTCAGGGAGGCTGCTGGCAACAGTCTCCCTGCTTCGTGGGACTTAGGGGAGAGAAGTATGACCAACTTCTAGTGAGTTCAATGGCTCTGCTTCAGGCTGACAGGACACCATTAGCTCCTGAGGGTGCTGATCGCTGGGTACGCCTAGATGCACACTCCCGAAGCCTGCCGTCACCCCCTTACAGAGCCAGAAGACAGGTGAGTAGCAGAAG
Organism: Pseudophryne corroboree; assembly: GCF_028390025.1. Classification (NCBI taxonomy): domain Eukaryota; kingdom Metazoa; phylum Chordata; class Amphibia; order Anura; family Myobatrachidae; genus Pseudophryne; species Pseudophryne corroboree. The sequence continues at coordinate 233,483 of NW_026970223.1, read as the reverse complement.
AACAGAGACTTCTTCTTCAGTGACGGCATTCTGAGGTACCGAGCAGCGAGCGGAACGCTGCGCGCCATGCTCACACACAAACACAGGCACTGCAGGGTGCAGGGCACAGGGGGGGGGGGCACCCTGGGCAGCATAAATTCCTCACAAAAGGCTGGAAAAAGTGGACATTAGTGCCTGGGCACTGTCCTTACCCCACTAGCGTAATTAATTATTTCTGAGCGGGACAGATACGCGCCATTACAGCGGCGGGGCTTCTTCCTCACCTCACCAGAACATCTTTAGAGCATTACAAGTCTATCACTATAGAGTTTATTATTTCCCAGACTGTGTACTTTTGGCGCTGGATTGTGAGCTGAAAAATCCTCTGTGTCCCTCTGACAGATTTACTGACGGTCTGTCCCCCATAAGCCGGTGTGTCTGTGGGTACTTGGTATATGTGTGTCAACATGTCGGTGGCTGAATGTTTTTCCCAAGAGGAAACTATATTAGGAATGCAGACATATGATGGTGGCCCTGTTGGCACCACCAATAACTGACTTGGTAAATGTTTCAGTAATATCAGAGTAAGGTTGGATAAATCTGTGTCCCAGACACAGACGTAGAGAATAGATGTGATATTCATGGCTATGTTTCTTTTCCCTCAGGCCCCGCTGGGTCGCAAAAATGTTATTTTGCCCAGTTACTACACACTGATACTGACACGGATACTGATACTTATGTCGACCATAATGTTTCCTGATTAGATCCAATATTGGCAAGGAGCATTCAGTACATGATTGTGGATATTAAGGACATATTAAAATCACTGAAGACCCTGCTGTTCCTGACAAAGGGGTCTATATGTATGTATATATAGATATATAATGAAAGCTGATGTAACGTTCCTCCATCTCTGTTTGAGAAAGTCTGGGCCAGCTCGACAAGATGGTTTCAAATCCCCAAAAGGATTCTGGTTGTTTATTCATTTCCCGCCGCGGACAGAATAAAGTGGGAGTCACCCCCTGTTCTGCACGGGGCCCTGTCACAAATCCAGCGGATCGTATGCAGGAAGCTACATTATTTCTAGTTATGTAACCACGGGTACATTACTTAGACCTGCCATTACATGTGCATGGGTGAGTAGTAGTATTCAAGAATTGGTCGAATACCTTGTCATCCGATATAGATACCCTGGAGAGATGGGATACTCCTTACGTTGTATCATATCAAGGACACTGCAGCATACTTACGTGAGACTGCAAGGGATATAGGACTCTTGAGTTCACGGGCCAATTTCATGGCAGTGTCGGATAGGAGGGCATTGTGGATTCACCAAGAGAATTCTGATGCTGACTCCAAGAAGAAAGGGAGTCTCTTCCCTATGAAGGTGAAGCCTTGTTTGGTGACTGCCTAGTTAATTTGATCTCGGCAGCTCCCGCAGGTAAGTCAACCTTCTTGCCCTATGTTCCCTCCCAACGGATGAAGACGCATCATTATCTGATGCAGTCATTTCGGCCCAATAGATATGCAAGAAGTTAAGATTCCCCTTTATTTGCAGGTAGAGGAAGGAGAAGAGAGAAGAGGTCTGCATCCTCTTCAAGATCGCAGGAGCAGAGATCATCCTCTGCTTCTGCCAAATCCACTGCATGACGCTGGGGCTCTCTTGCAGGAGCCCGCACCAGTGGGGGCACGTCTAAAACTCTTCAGTCAGTTCTGGATTCATTTGGACATGGACTTGTGTGTTTTACAAATAGTGTCCCAAGGGTACAAACTGGGGTTTCAAGATGTTCCCCCTCACCGATTGTTCAAACATTAAGTTACTGTGCTATTCCTGGGTTATATAGCGCTGGGGTATGTGCTGGCATACTCTCTCTCTGTCTCTCCAAAGGGCCTTGTGGGGGAAATGTCTTCAGTAAAAGTATTCCCTGTGTGTGTGGTGTGTCGGTACGCGTGTGTCGACATGTCTGAGGAAGAAGGCTATATTAGAGAGGAGCGGGAGCAAATGAACGTGGTGTCTCCGCCGACACCTGATTGGATGGATATGTGGAATGTTTAAAATGCTAGTGTAAACTCATTGCACAAAAGATTAGACAAGGCAGAAGCTTTGGGACAGTCAGGGTCTCAACCAATGCCTAATCCTATGTCGCAGGGACTGTCAGGGTCTCATAAGCGCCCACTATCCAGATTGTTGACACAGATACCGACACGGATTCTGACTCCAGTGTCGATTACGATGATGCAAAGTTACAGCCAAAATTGGCAAAATACATTTGATATATGATTATGGCAATAAAAGATGTTTTGCACATCACAGAGGAGCCCCCTATCCCTGACAAGAGGGTACATATGTACAAGGGAAAGAAGCCTGAGGTAACCTTTCCCCCCTCACACGAGCTGAACGAGTTATGTGAAAAAGCTTGGGAATCTCCTGCAGATTTCCAAAAGGATTCCCCTTTCCCATCAACGGATAGGTTACGATGGGAATCCTCCCCTTGGGTGGACAAAGCATTAACACGCTTATCCAAGAAGGTAGCCCTCCCGTCCCAGGATACGGCTACCCTCAAAGAGTCTGCTGACCGCAAACAGGAGATTACCCTGAAGTCCATTTATACACATTCAGGTACCTTACTCAGACCGGCAATTGCGTCGGCCTGGGTGTGTAGTGCTGTAGCGGCATGGACGGATACCCTAGATAAGGCTACTATTTTATTGCCCCTGGGGCATATAAGAGATGCTGTCCTATATATGTGTGTATGCAAACTACAGGTGGTGCTGCAGGGCTCACACCCTTTTACTTGTCTTGTAGAGCAACTCTGGAGCTGTTACTGGGTCCAGCTGCTGCAAGAAATCAGCTTGAATGCTTCAGGGGCTTGGGCATGGCCAACATGAGCCCCACACTGATGGGGGTGTATAAAGCGATCTAGGGGTCATCCAAGCGCAACCCCACAAAGGCCGCCATGCCCTGCGTGACCATTTTCTCTTTTCATATGCAGACGAGGGTTGCAGCCAACTATGCCCATTGCTTGGATGACATCACCGTATGCAAATCCGTCTGCTGCAGACCTTTCCCCAGGAATGCTTGCACTAGTTGTTGCATATGGTTTGATGTTTGAGGGTGCTTCAGTATTAGGCAGCCTTCCGCCCTCTCATGTTCATCTGAAAATATGTGGTCTCCCTGCAGTTCCCTTGTGCTTCCTCAGTTGAATCTCCTTAACTTGACGGGTGTGTGCCCGAGCAGCCGCCCTCCACAGCCCTATCCCAGCACATGCTTTTCTTGCGTATGAGATCTCTTGATCATGAAGATAGTTCTCACAGGGTGAGGTTCATCCATTACATTTTAAAGTAGGAAGGTACAAATTACATATTCAAATTACATATATGTGCTGGATTCAAATGTTTTCCCCCCTTCCTTTCTCAATTGTGCCCATCAGCAGCTATTCTAATGTTGCTGCCAATGGGTGTGACACATTCATTTCTTCTGTGGGGTACACTGGACTCCACAAGGATTCACATTGGGGTGTAGAGTAGGATCTTGATCTGAGGCACCAACAGGCTCAAAGCTTTTGACTGTTCCCAAGATGCTCAGCGCCCCCTCCTCTATAACCTCGCTTCCATGAACAGGGAGCTCAGTTTGTAGTTGGTGCCTTCAGTAGCAGGCCACTTAAGAGGGGGCTGCCTCAGGCAGCCTATTCTTAGCTATTAATTTTGACAAGAAAAGAAGAACTTTTTTTTATAAGAATCTACAAGGGCTGCAGCAGGCTAGGTCTAATAGACATCTTTACTGCAGCTCCATCACTCCCAGCGGCGCAGTATACTCCCGCGCCCTGGTTGCTGGGTCACTGCAGCGGAGGCTCCGGTTTCTTCCTAAGGTCAGTCACACACACACCGCCCTCCGGGATCACGAGGCCGCTGATGAAAGGGAGGTAAGGGACTTCTGTGCCCACACTATACCGTGATCCAGCGTGGCTGTAGGGGGCGGGCCATGTGCGCACTGGCGTGGACACTGATTACTGGGCAGCCGCTCCACTAGCCACCAGGGACAGTTAAGGAGCACAGCTCTGGGGGGTTTTCTCTTATATTAACCCCATTTTGTACTACCCGCAGTGCATTGTGATAGGTAATAGAGCCTGATTCAGGTTGGATTGCAATCGCAATAAGCAGTCCAACTGCAAAAATTGCTAAGAGCATACGCATGCGCCTGCATTTTCTGCGGCACCCCGTAGTTAATGCGATCGCCTCTGACTGTCAATCGGTGCTGGGGGGGGGGTCAGCAACACTCCATTTCCAAGTCGGAGATGGAGCGGTGCGTGGGCAGGGCTTCAAAATGGGGTCGGCAACGGAGAAACAGGAGGCGTGGTCAGAGCGGTTGCATGACATCACATGCAGCAGCTGCGATCACAAAAATGGTGGCGGCTTCCTGCGCACACATACAGTCTACACCAACAGGAGGCTAACCCATTTTTTATGATCACGCTGAACTGCACTGCGACTGCAATTTCAGCGTGGTCAAGAAGGGAGGCGGCATGCTGGGTGGCCCCAGCATGCGAACCAAAGGATTGCAAATTCTGTTACTTAGCAGAATTTGCAATCCTTACTGAATTAGGCCCATTGATTACAAAATGTATTTGTAAATATTTGAAGTTTTTCTTCAGGGACTAACACAAAAGATGCTTGGGGCTACTAACACATGGGTAAGCCACGTAAAGCTTCCCATGGGTCAGTGGCATCACAACGGGGTTGCGGCCCACACCCGAGTGTCACCCGCCAAGGGGGGTGATACCAAAGTGCCGGCTCCTCTTCAGTGGCAGAATATGGGTGTTTCACTGTGACATTACGTGCAACACCCAGTTTCTGTCACTGTGCAGGAGCCAGCACCACTCACACACTAGTCCCCGGGTGCAGCACTCAACCCCCGGGATACCCGGAGCAACAAAATGGAGATTCAGGCCAACAGGCCACACCCCTACCTATGAGACCATGCCTCCATTTTACCATTGCGCTGCTTATCTGCGCGCACTGCATTACAATCTCCCTCGCTGCCTCTCTGGGTGTCACCAATGATAGTGACACCTTTGCCATGCTTGTAGCAGCTGGTCCTAAGATCTACGCCTCCAGCCCTGAGTGTTTGCCCTTGTGACTTGTTGATCATCATAGCGAAGCAGATTCTTACAAAAAACTGCAGGGGCTTAGATTGAAAAGAAAAACATTGACGAACCCATAATTTCAGCAACAGGGTCTGCCACACGGCTGACTGAAATGACTGGTTGGTTTGGACCCCCACCAAAAAAGAAGCAATCAATCTCTCCTTGCACAAACTGGCTCTACAGAGGCAAGATGTTCACCTCATCATCCTCCGATTCCTCACCCCTTTCACTGTGTACATCGCCCTCCTCACAGATTATTAATTCGTCCCCACTGGAATCCACCATCTCAGATCCCTGTGTACTTTCTGGAGGCAATTGCTGGTGAATGTCTCCACGGAGGAATTGATTATAATTAATTTTGATGATCATCATCTTCTCCACATTTTCTGGAAGTAACCTCGTACGCCGATTGCTGACAAGGTGAGCGGCCGCACTAAACACTCTTTTGGAGTACACACTGGAGGGAGGGCAACTTAGGTAGAATAAAGCCAGTTTGTGCAAGGGCCTCCAAATTGCCTCTTTTTCCTGCCAGTATACATACGGACTGTCTGACGTGCCTACCTGGATGCGGTCACTCATATAATCCTCCACCATTCTTTCAAAGGTGACAGAATCATATGCAGTGACAGTAGACGACATGTCAGTAATCGTTGCCAGGTCCTTCAGTCCGGACCAGATGTCAGCACTCACTCCAGACTGCCCTGCATCACCGCCAGCGGGTGGGCTCGGAATTCTTAGCCTTTTCCTCGCACCCCCAGTTGCGGGAGAATGTGAAGGAGGAGCTGTTGACGGGTCACGTTCCGCTTGACTTGACAATTTTCTCACCAGCAGGTCTTTGAACCTCTGCAGACTTGTGTCTGCAGGAAAGAGAGATACAATGTAGGTTTTAAATCTAGGATCGAGCACGGTGGCCAAAATTTATTGCTCTGATTTCAACAGATTGAATCCTGGTTAAGCGAATTAAGGGCTCCATCCACAAGTCCCACATGCCTAGCGGAATCGCTCTGTTTTAGCTCCTCCATCAATGTCTCCAGCTTCTTCTGCAAAAGCCTGATGAGGGGAATGACCTGACTCAGGCTGGCAGTGTCTGAACTGACTTCACGTGTGGCAAGTTCAAAGGATTGCAGAACCTTGCACAACGTTGAAATCATTCTCCACTGCGCTTGAGTCAGGTGCATTCCCCCTCCTTTGTCTATATCTTGGGTAGATGTATAGGCTTGAATGGCCTTTTGCTGCTCCTCCATCCTCTGAAGCATATAGAGGGTTGAATTCCACCTCGTTACCACCTCTTGCTTCAGAGGATGGCAGGGCAGGTTCAGGAATGTTTGGTGGTGCTCCAGTCTTCGGCACGCGGTGGCTGAATGCAGAAAGTGGCCCGCAATTCTTCGGGCCACCGACAGCATCTCTTGCACGCCCCTGTCATTTTTTAAATAATTCTGCACCACCAAATTCAATGTATGTGCAAAACATGGGACGTGCTGGAATTTGCCCAGATGTAATGCACGCACAATATTGGTGGCGTTGTCCGATGTCACAAATCCCCAGGAGAGTCAAATTGGGGTAAGCCATTCTGCGATGATGTTCCTCAGTTTCCGTAAAAGGTTGTCAGCTGTGTGCCTCTTATGGAAAGCGGTGATACAAAGCGTAGCCTGCCTAGGAACGAGTTGGCATTTGCGAGATGCTGCTACTGGTGCCGCCGCTGCTGTTCTTGCTGCGGGAGGCAATACATCTACCCAGTGGGCTGTCACAGTCATATAGTCCTGAGTCTGCCCTGCTCCACTTAACCACGGACATGTGGACTAGTGGACATTGGGTACAACTGCATTTTTTAGGACACTGGTGACTCTTTTTCTGAGGTCTGTGTACATTTTCGGTATCGCCTGCCTAGAGAAATGGAACCTAGATGGCATTTGGTACCGGGGACACAGTACCTCAATCAAGTCTCTAGTTGCCTCTGAATTAACGATGGATACCGGAACCACGTTTCTCACCACCCAGGCTGACAAGACCTGAGTTATCCGCTTTGCAGCAGGATGACTGCTGTGATATTTCATCTTCCTCGCAAAGGACTGTTGGACAGTCAATTGCCTACTGGAAGTAGTACAAGTGGTCTTCCGACTTCCCCTCTGGGATGACGATCGACTCCCAGCAGCAACAAAAGCAGCGCCAGCAGCAGTAGGCGTTACACTCAAGGATGCATCGGAGGAATCCCAGGCAGGAGAGGACTCGTCAGACTTGCCAGTGACATGGCCTGCAGGACTATTGGCTCTCCTGTCTAAGGAGGAAATTGACACTGAGGGAGTTGGTGGTGTGGTTTGCAGGAGCTTGGTTACAAGAGGAAGGGATTTAGTGGTCAGTGGACTGCTTCCGCTGTCATCCAAAGTTTTTGAACTTGTCACTGACTTATGATTAATGCGCTGCAGGTGACGTATAAGGGAGGATGTTCTGAGGTGGTTAACGTCCTTACCCCTACTTATTACAGCTTGACAAAGGTAACACACGGCTTGACACCTGTTGTCCGCATTTGTGTACAGGATGCATACCTTCATGTCCAAATTTATCCATCTCATCAGTCGTACCTCAGATTTGCGGTACAGGACTGTCATTGCCAATTTCAGACGTTGCTGTTTGGTCTCTCCACGGCCCAGAGAATTTTCACCAAGGTAATGGTGGAAATGATGGTTTTCCTGCGCAAGCAAGGTGTCACAATTATCCCGTACTTGAGCGATCTCATAAAAGCGAGATCAAGAGAGCAGTTGCTGAACAGCGTATCACTTTCACTGAAAGTGTTACAGCAACACGGCTGGATTTTCAATATCCCAAAGTCGCAGTTGGTTCCTACGACTCGTCTGTCTTTCTTGGGCATGATTCTGGACACAGACCAGAAGAGGGTTTATCTCCCGATAGAAAAGGCCCAGGAACTCATGACTCTTGTCAGGAACCTATTGAAACCAAAACTTGTGTCAGTGCATCACTGCACTCGAGTCCTGGGAAAGATGGTGGCATCATACAAAGCCATTCCATTCGGCAGGTTCCATGCGAATACTTTCCAATGGGACCTACTGGACAAGTGGTCTGGGTCACATTTACAGATGCATTGGTTGATCACCCTGTCCCCCAGGGTCAGGGTATCACTCCTGTGGTGGCTGCAGAGTGCTCACCTTCTCGAGTGACGCAGATTCGGCATTCAGGACTGGATCCTGGTGACCACAGATGCAAGCCTCCAAGGTTGGGGAGCAGTCACACAGGGAAGAAATTTCCAAGGTCTTTGGTCAAGTCAAGAGACTTGTCTTCACATCAACATCCTGAAACTAGGGGCCATATACAATGCCCTACGTCAAGCGGAGACCTTACTTTGCGACCAACCGGTTCTGATCCAGTCAGACAACGTCACCGCAGTGGCTCAGGTAAACCGCCAAGGCGGCACAAGGAGCAGAGTGGCGATGGCACAAGCTACCTTTGCATTTTTCTCCCAAACGAAGGACACTAGAATGAAAATTTTAAAGCCTCCTGTTAGTGCTTCATCTACACGGTATAGCCCTGAATTTTCCAATGCGTAGCTCTTTGCAAAAGAGAGATATTGGCAAGGAAAAGCTGTCTTGTACCTTTGCATTTTTCTCCCAAACGAAGGACACTAGAAAGAAAATTTTAAAGCCTCCTGTTAGGCCATCATCTACACGGCATAGCCCTGAATTTTCCAATGCGTAGCTCTTTGCAAAAGAGAGATATTGGCAAGGAAAAGCTGTCTTGTACCTTTGCATTTTTCTCCCAAACGAAGGACACTAGAAAGAAAATTTTAAAGCCTCCTGTTAGGCCATCATCTACACGGCATAGCCCTGAATTTTCCAATGTGCAGCTCTTTGCAAAAGAGAGATATTGGCAAGGAAAAGCTGTCTTGTACCTTTGCATTTTTCTCCCAAACGAAGGAAACTAGAATGAAAATTTTAAAGCCTCCTGTTAGTGCTTCATCTACACGGTATAGCCCTGAATTTTCCAATGCGTAGCTCTTTGCAAAAGAGAGATATTGGCAAGTAAAAGCTGTCTTTCAACTCTTCCACAACTGAAAAACAGATAGTGTTCCCAAGCCTTCCATCCTGTAATATCTTCAGTCTCTCGTCAATGAAGAAAACAATCCCTCCAGCAGACTCTTCAACCACGATACAAGATCACAGCCAAAAGGGCGAGAAGCAACTACACTTGCGTTTAACCAAAATGGCTAAAACTTAGCGGAGGAAAGTGCAGTGCACCAAAACATAAGCTGACACAATCATGGAGAATGCGCCAGCATATATGCTCTTCTATCTATATTTTGCAAACCTGCTCTTGTCCCCTCCAGCTGCTCCATGTAGATTTGACGCCTGGCAAGGTGCATAACCCACTGACAAGCAGGCACACTCCTGCATGAGTTTTCACTCTCACTAGCAGGATGATACACATTCATTTGCATGTGCTCCACCTCTGACACACCGCCCACCCAACCACCCAGTCACCAGAGCCACCCACAAGCCAACTGGCTCCGTGATTTAATTTGCACAGTGCAGTCATCCAGGCAGCATGTCCTTCTCAATGGAATAATCTCTGGTTCCATGGAATCTTCCGCATTGGAATGCTGCGGAACAAAAAGGATTTAAACATTCAGCTTGCTAGCATTCAATGTACCTGCGGCTTGGCTCTAGCACATGGGTCTTCATCCTGTGGCCCTCCAGCTGCTGTGAAACTACACATCCCAGCATGCCCTGCCACAGTTTTGCTATTAAGGTATGCTAAAACTGAGGCAGGGCATGCTGGTATATGTAGTTCCACAGCAGCTGGAGGGTCGCAGGTTGAAGACCCATATTCTAGCATGCCTGTTCTATGATGCATGTTCCGTGATGTCACAATCAGCTTGGAATGGGGTGTCTAGCATGCATTTGCTGACAGCCACTTGAGGGAGACACACATCAGGAGATGCAGCATATCGATGCCTTTCCAGCAAATGCACACCACCAGCTGCTGGTCTGGACACAAAAAAATACCCACAATTGAAGGCTCAAAATGCCCAACTACAGGATTAATGTAAGTAGTGAATTTAGGAATGAATTTAGAAGTAGGAAATTAAGTTAGTTCACAAGTACATTCAAATTCCGATCTAAAGTCTAGGTAGGCCTCACGTCCTGGCAGCCCCCAGCATTTAAAAATGCCTTGATTAGAGGTAGGGAATTAAATGTAGATAAGAAGTAGACACAAAATAACACTCCACAGAGCAATTATCAGGTGTCTTTATCAATTGTTGCATTTAAAAAATCAAGCAATTAGGGAACACAATGTTGCGACAATGTAACCCTATTTGCAAAATAGTACTAAATAAGTTTGTCGATGTAAGACATTTGCAAAGGCGCAAACAAAACACGCTGGAAAATGCAACTGAATCTGTTTTTGGAGGTTAGAATAGATGCAGGATCAAGTAGCTCAATGGGTAGGGTGTTTGATTAGAATTCAACAGGTTATAGATTTGAATCCTGGGTATGATAGTTTGAGGTGAGGTTTTGCCAAAACGCGTTCGAACCCAAAACACGGCCGCGGAACCGAACCCAAAACCAAAACACAAAACCCGAAAAATTTCAGGCGCTCATCTCTAGTTAGTATTGAAAAAATACACACAGCTCCTGGTATTTCCTTGTGGTCTCCCATCCAAGTACTAAAACCAGGACCAACACTGCTCAGCTTCCATGATCAGGAGAGATTGGGCAAATCCAGTGTGCTGTGGCTGTAGATGAGCTGGTGGTTTCTGTTACAGCTCTTCTACTTCTAACTTCTGGTACATAAAAGAATACATGTAAAAATTAAATGTACCAAGAAAATGGTGTTGGTAGTTTAAAAACACCTAAAGAATCTGATACTACCAAGCAGTCTCCCATCCATGTATTAACAAAGTCCAATACTGCTTTGCTTCAAAAATCAAATGAGATTGGGCATATCCAGTGTGGTGTGGCTTTAGATAAGCTTTGTGGTTTCTGTTAGAGCTCTTCTACTTCTAACTACTGGTACATTAATGAATATCTATAAGGTTGTAGTTTATCCAATATGCCTTTACTACCTTACCTTTCAACCCCCCCTCCCTCCCCTCTTCTCCTTATAGCTTCCTTAGTTCTCTCCTCCTCGTGTGTGCGTTATTTGTTTTCTCATACGTCCTAGAGGATGCTGGGGTCACATTAAGAACCATGGGGTATAGACGGGATCCGCAGGAGACATGGGCACTTTAAGACTTTCAAAGGGTGTGAACTGTCTCCTCCCTCTATGCCCCTCCTCCAGACTCCAGTTTTAGTATTGTGCGCAGTGATACTGGATGCACTACAGGGGAGCTCTACTGAGTTTCTCTGAAAAGACTTGTTAGTTTTTTTTATTTTCAGGGAGGCTGCTGGCAACAGTCTCCCTGCTTCGTGGGACTTAGGGGAGAGAAGTATGACCAACTTCTAGTGAGTTCAATGGCTCTGCTTCAGGCTGACAGGACACCATTAGCTCCTGAGGGTGCTGATCGCTGGGTACGCCTAGATGCACACTCCCGAAGCCTGCCGTCACCCCCTTACAGAGCCAGAAGACAGGTGAGTAGCAGAAGAACAGAGACTTCTTCTTCAGTGACGGCATTCTGAGGTACCGAGCAGCGAGCGGAACGCTGCGCGCCATGCTCACACACAAACACAGGCACTGCAGGGTGCAGGGCACAGGGGGGGGGGGGCACCCTGGGCAGCATAAATTCCTCACAAAAGGCTGGAAAAAGTGGACATTAGTGCCTGGGCACTGTCCTTACCCCACTAGCGTAATTAATTATTTCTGAGCGGGACAGATACGCGCCATTACAGCGGCGGGGCTTCTTCCTCACCTCACCAGAACATCTTTAGAGCATTACAAGTCTATCACTATAGAGTTTATTATTTCCCAGACTGTGTACTTTTGGCGCTGGATTGTGAGCTGAAAAATCCTCTGTGTCCCTCTGACAGATTTACTGACGGTCTGTCCCCCATAAGCCGGTGTGTCTGTGGGTACTTGGTATATGTGTGTCAACATGTCGGTGGCTGAATGTTTTTCCCAAGAGGAAACTATATTAGGAATGCAGACATATGATGGTGGCCCTGTTGGCACCACCAATAACTGACTTGGTAAATGTTTCAGTAATATCAGAGTAAGGTTGGATAAATCTGTGTCCCAGACACAGACGTAGAGAATAGATGTGATATTCATGGCTATGTTTCTTTTCCCTCAGGCCCCGCTGGGTCGCAAAAATGTTATTTTGCCCAGTTACTACACACTGATACTGACACGGATACTGATACTTATGTCGACCATAATGTTTCCTGATTAGATCCAATATTGGCAAGGAGCATTCAGTACATGATTGTGGATATTAAGGACATATTAAAATCACTGAAGACCCTGCTGTTCCTGACAAAGGGGTCTATATGTATGTATATATAGATATATAATGAAAGCTGATGTAACGTTCCTCCATCTCTGTTTGAGAAAGTCTGGGCCAGCTCGACAAGATGGTTTCAAATCCCCAAAAGGATTCTGGTTGTTTATTCATTTCCCGCCGCGGACAGAATAAAGTGGGAGTCACCCCCTGTTCTGCACGGGGCCCTGTCACAAATCCAGCGGATCGTATGCAGGAAGCTACATTATTTCTAGTTATGTAACCACGGGTACATTACTTAGACCTGCCATTACATGTGCATGGGTGAGTAGTAGTATTCAAGAATTGGTCGAATACCTTGTCATCCGATATAGATACCCTGGAGAGATGGGATACTCCTTACGTTGTATCATATCAAGGACACTGCAGCATACTTACGTGAGACTGCAAGGGATATAGGACTCTTGAGTTCACGGGCCAATTTCATGGCAGTGTCGGATAGGAGGGCATTGTGGATTCACCAAGAGAATTCTGATGCTGACTCCAAGAAGAAAGGGAGTCTCTTCCCTATGAAGGTGAAGCCTTGTTTGGTGACTGCCTAGTTAATTTGATCTCGGCAGCTCCCGCAGGTAAGTCAACCTTCTTGCCCTATGTTCCCTCCCAACGGATGAAGACGCATCATTATCTGATGCAGTCATTTCGGCCCAATAGATATGCAAGAAGTTAAGATTCCCCTTTCTTTGCAGGTAGAGGAAGGAGAAGAGAGAAGAGGTCTGCATCCTCTTCAAGATCGCAGGAGCAGAGATCATCCTCTGCTTCTGCCAAATCCACTGCATGACGCTGGGGCTCTCTTGCAGGAGCCCGCACCAGTGGGGGCACGTCTAAAACTCTTCAGTCAGTTCTGGATTCATTTGGACATGGACTTGTGTGTTTTACAAATAGTGTCCCAAGGGTACAAACTGGGGTTTCAAGATGTTCCCCCTCACCGATTGTTCAAACATTAAGTTACTGTGCTATTCCTGGGTTATATAGCGCTGGGGTATGTGCTGGCATACTCTCTCTCTGTCTCTCCAAAGGGCCTTGTGGGGGAAATGTCTTCAGTAAAAGTATTCCCTGTGTGTGTGGTGTGTCGGTACGCGTGTGTCGACATGTCTGAGGAAGAAGGCTATATTAGAGAGGAGCGGGAGCAAATGAACGTGGTGTCTCCGCCGACACCTGATTGGATGGATATGTGGAATGTTTAAAATGCTAGTGTAAACTCATTGCACAAAAGATTAGACAAGGCAGAAGCTTTGGGACAGTCAGGGTCTCAACCAATGCCTAATCCTATGTCGCAGGGACTGTCAGGGTCTCATAAGCGCCCACTATCCAGATTGTTGACACAGATACCGACACGGATTCTGACTCCAGTGTCGATTACGATGATGCAAAGTTACAGCCAAAATTGGCAAAATACATTTGATATATGATTATGGCAATAAAAGATGTTTTGCACATCACAGAGGAGCCCCCTATCCCTGACAAGAGGGTACATATGTACAAGGGAAAGAAGCCTGAGGTAACCTTTCCCCCCTCACACGAGCTGAACGAGTTATGTGAAAAAGCTTGGGAATCTCCTGCAGATTTCCAAAAGGATTCCCCTTTCCCATCAACGGATAGGTTACGATGGGAATCCTCCCCTTGGGTGGACAAAGCATTAACACGCTTATCCAAGAAGGTAGCCCTCCCGTCCCAGGATACGGCTACCCTCAAAGAGTCTGCTGACCGCAAACAGGAGATTACCCTGAAGTCCATTTATACACATTCAGGTACCTTACTCAGACCGGCAATTGCGTCGGCCTGGGTGTGTAGTGCTGTAGCGGCATGGACGGATACCCTAGATAAGGCTACTATTTTATTGCCCCTGGGGCATATAAGAGATGCTGTCCTATATATGTGTGTATGCAAACTACAGGTGGTGCTGCAGGGCTCACACCCTTTTACTTGTCTTGTAGAGCAACTCTGGAGCTGTTACTGGGTCCAGCTGCTGCAAGAAATCAGCTTGAATGCTTCAGGGGCTTGGGCATGGCCAACATGAGCCCCACACTGATGGGGGTGTATAAAGCGATCTAGGGGTCATCCAAGCGCAACCCCACAAAGGCCGCCATGCCCTGCGTGACCATTTTCTCTTTTCATATGCAGACGAGGGTTGCAGCCAACTATGCCCATTGCTTGGATGACATCACCGTATGCAAATCCGTCTGCTGCAGACCTTTCCCCAGGAATGCTTGTACTAGTTGTTGCATATGGTTTGATGTTTGAGGGTGCTTCAGTATTAGGCAGCCTTCCGCCCTCTCATGTTCATCTGAAAATATGTGGTCTCCCTGCAGTTCCCTTGTGCTTCCTCAGTTGAATCTCCTTAACTTGACGGGTGTGTGCCCGAGCAGCCGCCCTCCACAGCCCTATCCCAGCACATGCTTTTCTTGCGTATGAGATCTCTTGATCATGAAGATAGTTCTCACAGGGTGAGGTTCATCCATTACATTTTAAAGTAGGAAGGTACAAATTACATATTCAAATTACATATATGTGCTGGATTCAAATGTTTTCCCCCCTTCCTTTCTCAATTGTGCCCATCAGCAGCTATTCTAATGTTGCTGCCAATGGGTGTGACACATTCATTTCTTCTGTGGGGTACACTGGACTCCACAAGGATTCACATTGGGGTGTAGAGTAGGATCTTGATCTGAGGCACCAACAGGCTCAAAGCTTTTGACTGTTCCCAAGATGCTCAGCGCCCCCTCCTCTATAACCTCGCTTCCATGAACAGGGAGCTCAGTTTGTAGTTGGTGCCTTCAGTAGCAGGCCACTTAAGAGGGGGCTGCCTCAGGCAGCCTATTCTTAGCTATTAATTTTGACAAGAAAAGAAGAACTTTTTTTTATAAGAATCTACAAGGGCTGCAGCAGGCTAGGTCTAATAGACATCTTTACTGCAGCTCCATCACTCCCAGCGGCGCAGTATACTCCCGCGCCCTGGTTGCTGGGTCACTGCAGCGGAGGCTCCGGTTTCTTCCTAAGGTCAGTCACACACACACCGCCCTCCGGGATCACGAGGCCGCTGATGAAAGGGAGGTAAGGGACTTCTGTGCCCACACTATACCGTGATCCAGCGTGGCTGTAGGGGGCGGGCCATGTGCGCACTGGCGTGGACACTGATTACTGGGCAGCCGCTCCACTAGCCACCAGGGACAGTTAAGGAGCACAGCTCTGGGGGGTTTTCTCTTATATTAACCCCATTTTGTACTACCCGCAGTGCATTGTGATAGGTAATAGAGCCTGATTCAGGTTGGATTGCAATCGCAATAAGCAGTCCAACTGCAAAAATTGCTAAGAGCATACGCATGCGCCTGCATTTTCTGCGGCACCCCGTAGTTAATGCGATCGCCTCTGACTGTCAATCGGTGCTGGGGGGGGGGTCAGCAACACTCCATTTCCAAGTCGGAGATGGAGCGGTGCGTGGGCAGGGCTTCAAAATGGGGTCGGCAACGGAGAAACAGGAGGCGTGGTCAGAGCGGTTGCATGACATCACATGCAGCAGCTGCGATCACAAAAATGGTGGCGGCTTCCTGCGCACACATACAGTCTACACCAACAGGAGGCTAACCCATTTTTTATGATCACGCTGAACTGCACTGCGACTGCAATTTCAGCGTGGTCAAGAAGGGAGGCGGCATGCTGGGTGGCCCCAGCATGCGAACCAAAGGATTGCAAATTCTGTTACTTAGCAGAATTTGCAATCCTTACTGAATTAGGCCCATTGATTACAAAATGTATTTGTAAATATTTGAAGTTTTTCTTCAGGGACTAACACAAAAGATGCTTGGGGCTACTAACACATGGGTAAGCCACGTAAAGCTTCCCATGGGTCAGTGGCATCACAACGGGGTTGCGGCCCACACCCGAGTGTCACCCGCCAAGGGGGGTGATACCAAAGTGCCGGCTCCTCTTCAGTGGCAGAATATGGGTGTTTCACTGTGACATTACGTGCAACACCCAGTTTCTGTCACTGTGCAGGAGCCAGCACCACTCACACACTAGTCCCCGGGTGCAGCACTCAACCCCCGGGATACCCGGAGCAACAAAATGGAGATTCAGGCCAACAGGCCACACCCCTACCTATGAGACCATGCCTCCATTTTACCATTGCGCTGCTTATCTGCGCGCACTGCATTACAATCTCCCTCGCTGCCTCTCTGGGTGTCACCAATGATAGTGACACCTTTGCCATGCTTGTAGCAGCTGGTCCTAAGATCTACGCCTCCAGCCCTGAGTGTTTGCCCTTGTGACTTGTTGATCATCATAGCGAAGCAGATTCTTACAAAAAACTGCAGGGGCTTAGATTGAAAAGAAAAACATTGACGAACCCATCATTTCAGCAACAGGGTCTGCCACACGGCTGACTGAAATGACTGGTTGGTTTGGACCCCCACCAAAAAAGAAGCAATCAATCTCTCCTTGCACAAACTGGCTCTACAGAGGCAAGATGTTCACCTCATCATCCTCCGATTCCTCACCCCTTTCACTGTGTACATCGCCCTCCTCACAGATTATTAATTCGTCCCCACTGGAATCCACCATCTCAGATCCCTGTGTACTTTCTGGAGGCAATTGCTGGTGAATGTCTCCACGGAGGAATTGATTATAATTAATTTTGATGATCATCATCTTCTCCACATTTTCTGGAAGTAACCTCGTACGCCGATTGCTGACAAGGTGAGCGGCCGCACTAAACACTCTTTTGGAGTACACACTGGAGGGAGGGCAACTTAGGTAGAATAAAGCCAGTTTGTGCAAGGGCCTCCAAATTGCCTCTTTTTCCTGCCAGTATACATACGGACTGTCTGACGTGCCTACCTGGATGCGGTCACTCATATAATCCTCCACCATTCTTTCAAAGGTGACAGAATCATATGCAGTGACAGTAGACGACATGTCAGTAATCGTTGCCAGGTCCTTCAGTCCGGACCAGATGTCAGCACTCACTCCAGACTGCCCTGCATCACCGCCAGCGGGTGGGCTCGGAATTCTTAGCCTTTTCCTCGCACCCCCAGTTGCGGGAGAATGTGAAGGAGGAGCTGTTGACTGGTCACGTTCCGCTTGACTTGACAATTTTCTCACCAGCAGGTCTTTGAACCTCTGCAGACTTGTGTCTGCAGGAAAGAGAGATACAATGTAGGTTTTAAATCTAGGATCGAGCACGGTGGCCAAAATTTATTGCTCTGATTTCAACAGATTGAATCCTGGTTAAGCGAATTAAGGGCTCCATCCACAAGTCCCACATGCCTAGCGGAATCGCTCTGTTTTAGCTCCTCCATCAATGTCTCCAGCTTCTTCTGCAAAAGCCTGATGAGGGGAATGACCTGACTCAGGCTGGCAGTGTCTGAACTGACTTCACGTGTGGCAAGTTCAAAGGATTGCAGAACCTTGCACAACGTTGAAATCATTCTCCACTGCGCTTGAGTCAGGTGCATTCCCCCTCCTTTGTCTATATCTTGGGTAGATGTATAGGCTTGAATGGCCTTTTGCTGCTCCTCCATCCTCTGAAGCATATAGAGGGTTGAATTCCACCTCGTTACCACCTCTTGCTTCAGAGGATGGCAGGGCAGGTTCAGGAATGTTTGGTGGTGCTCCAGTCTTCGGCACGCGGTGGCTGAATGCAGAAAGTGGCCCGCAATTCTTCGGGCCACCGACAGCATCTCTTGCACGCCCCTGTCGTTTTTTAAATAATTCTGCACCACCAAATTCAATGTATGTGCAAAACATGGGACGTGCTGGAATTTGCCCAGATGTAATGCACGCACAATATTGGTGGCGTTGTCCGATGTCACAAATCCCCAGGAGAGTCAAATTGGGGTAAGCCATTCTGCGATGATGTTCCTCAGTTTCCGTAAAAGGTTGTCAGCTGTGTGCCTCTTATGGAAAGCGGTGATACAAAGCGTAGCCTGCCTAGGAACGAGTTGGCATTTGCGAGATGCTGCTACTGGTGCCGCCGCTGCTGTTCTTGCTGCGGGAGGCAATACATCTACCCAGTGGGCTGTCACAGTCATATAGTCCTGAGTCTGCCCTGCTCCACTTAACCACGGACATGTGGACTAGTGGACATTGGGTACAACTGCATTTTTTAGGACACTGGTGACTCTTTTTCTGAGGTCTGTGTACATTTTCGGTATCGCCTGCCTAGAGAAATGGAACCTAGATGGCATTTGGTACCGGGGACACAGTACCTCAATCAAGTCTCTAGTTGCCTCTGAATTAACGATGGATACCGGAACCACGTTTCTCACCACCCAGGCTGACAAGACCTGAGTTATCCGCTTTGCAGCAGGATGACTGCTGTGATATTTCATCTTCCTCGCAAAGGACTGTTGGACAGTCAATTGCCTACTGGAAGTAGTACAAGTGGTCTTCCGACTTCCCCTCTGGGATGACGATCGACTCCCAGCAGCAACAAAAGCAGCGCCAGCAGCAGTAGGCGTTACACTCAAGGATGCATCGGAGGAATCCCAGGCAGGAGAGGACTCGTCAGACTTGCCAGTGACATGGCCTGCAGGACTATTGGCTCTCCTGTCTAAGGAGGAAATTGACACTGAGGGAGTTGGTGGTGTGGTTTGCAGGAGCTTGGTTACAAGAGGAAGGGATTTAGTGGTCAGTGGACTGCTTCCGCTGTCATCCAAAGTTTTTGAACTTGTCACTGACTTATGATTAATGCGCTGCAGGTGACGTATAAGGGAGGATGTTCTGAGGTGGTTAACGTCCTTACCCCTACTTATTACAGCTTGACAAAGGTAACACACGGCTTGACACCTGTTGTCCGCATTTGTGTACAGGATGCATACCTTCATGTCCAAATTTATCCATCTCATCAGTCGTACCTCAGATTTGCGGTACAGGACTGTCATTGCCAATTTCAGACGTTGCTGTTTGGTCTCTCCACGGCCCAGAGAATTTTCACCAAGGTAATGGTGGAAATGATGGTTTTCCTGCGCAAGCAAGGTGTCACAATTATCCCGTACTTGAGCGATCTCATAAAAGCGAGATCAAGAGAGCAGTTGCTGAACAGCGTATCACTTTCACTGAAAGTGTTACAGCAACACGGCTGGATTTTCAATATCCCAAAGTCGCAGTTGGTTCCTACGACTCGTCTGTCTTTCTTGGGCATGATTCTGGACACAGACCAGAAGAGGGTTTATCTCCCGATAGAAAAGGCCCAGGAACTCATGACTCTTGTCAGGAACCTATTGAAACCAAAACTTGTGTCAGTGCATCACTGCACTCGAGTCCTGGGAAAGATGGTGGCATCATACAAAGCCATTCCATTCGGCAGGTTCCATGCGAATACTTTCCAATGGGACCTACTGGACAAGTGGTCTGGGTCACATTTACAGATGCATTGGTTGATCACCCTGTCCCCCAGGGTCAGGGTATCACTCCTGTGGTGGCTGCAGAGTGCTCACCTTCTCGAGTGACGCAGATTCGGCATTCAGGACTGGATCCTGGTGACCACAGATGCAAGCCTCCAAGGTTGGGGAGCAGTCACACAGGGAAGAAATTTCCAAGGTCTTTGGTCAAGTCAAGAGACTTGTCTTCACATCAACATCCTGAAACTAGGGGCCATATACAATGCCCTACGTCAAGCGGAGACCTTACTTTGCGACCAACCGGTTCTGATCCAGTCAGACAACGTCACCGCAGTGGCTCATGTAAACCGCCAAGGCGGCACAAGGAGCAGAGTGGCGATGGCACAAGCTACCTTTGCATTTTTCTCCCAAACGAAGGACACTAGAATGAAAATTTTAAAGCCTCCTGTTAGTGCTTCATCTACACGGTATAGCCCTGAATTTTCCAATGCGTAGCTCTTTGCAAAAGAGAGATATTGGCAAGGAAAAGCTGTCTTGTACCTTTGCATTTTTCTCCCAAACGAAGGACACTAGAAAGAAAATTTTAAAGCCTCCTGTTAGGCCATCATCTACACGGCATAGCCCTGAATTTTCCAATGCGTAGCTCTTTGCAAAAGAGAGATATTGGCAAGGAAAAGCTGTCTTGTACCTTTGCATTTTTCTCCCAAACGAAGGACACTAGAAAGAAAATTTTAAAGCCTCCTGTTAGGCCATCATCTACACGGCATAGCCCTGAATTTTCCAATGTGCAGCTCTTTGCAAAAGAGAGATATTGGCAAGGAAAAGCTGTCTTGTACCTTTGCATTTTTCTCCCAAACGAAGGAAACTAGAATGAAAATTTTAAAGCCTCCTGTTAGTGCTTCATCTACACGGTATAGCCCTGAATTTTCCAATGCGTAGCTCTTTGCAAAAGAGAGATATTGGCAAGTAAAAGCTGTCTTTCAACTCTTCCACAACTGAAAAACAGATAGTGTTCCCAAGCCTTCCATCCTGTAATATCTTCAGTCTCTCGTCAATGAAGAAAACAATCCCTCCAGCAGACTCTTCAACCACGATACAAGATCACAGCCAAAAGGGCGAGAAGCAACTACACTTGCGTTTAACCAAAATGGCTAAAACTTAGCGGAGGAAAGTGCAGTGCACCAAAACATAAGCTGACACAATCATGGAGAATGCGCCAGCATATATGCTCTTCTATCTATATTTTGCAAACCTGCTCTTGTCCCCTCCAGCTGCTCCATGTAGATTTGACGCCTGGCAAGGTGCATAACCCACTGACAAGCAGGCACACTCCTGCATGAGTTTTCACTCTCACTAGCAGGATGATACACATTCATTTGCATGTGCTCCACCTCTGACACACCGCCCACCCAACCACCCAGTCACCAGAGCCACCCACAAGCCAACTGGCTCCGTGATTTAATTTGCACAGTGCAGTCATCCAGGCAGCATGTCCTTCTCAATGGAATAATCTCTGGTTCCATGGAATCTTCCGCATTGGAATGCTGCGGAACAAAAAGGATTTAAACATTCAGCTTGCTAGCATTCAATGTACCTGCGGCTTGGCTCTAGCACATGGGTCTTCATCCTGTGGCCCTCCAGCTGCTGTGAAACTACACATCCCAGCATGCCCTGCCACAGTTTTGCTATTAAGGTATGCTAAAACTGAGGCAGGGCATGCTGGTATATGTAGTTCCACAGCAGCTGGAGGGTCGCAGGTTGAAGACCCATATTCTAGCATGCCTGTTCTATGATGCATGTTCCGTGATGTCACAATCAGCTTGGAATGGGGTGTCTAGCATGCATTTGCTGACAGCCACTTGAGGGAGACACACATCAGGAGATGCAGCATATCGATGCCTTTCCAGCAAATGCACACCACCAGCTGCTGGTCTGGACACAAAAAAATACCCACAATTGAAGGCTCAAAATGCCCAACTACAGGATTAATGTAAGTAGTGAATTTAGGAATGAATTTAGAAGTAGGAAATTAAGTTAGTTCACAAGTACATTCAAATTCCGATCTAAAGTCTAGGTAGGCCTCACGTCCTGGCAGCCCCCAGCATTTAAAAATGCCTTGATTAGAGGTAGGGAATTAAATGTAGATAAGAAGTAGACACAAAATAACACTCCACAGAGCAATTATCAGGTGTCTTTATCAATTGTTGCATTTAAAAAATCAAGCAATTAGGGAACACAATGTTGCGACAATGTAACCCTATTTGCAAAATAGTACTAAATAAGTTTGTCGATGTAAGACATTTGCAAAGGCGCAAACAAAACACGCTGGAAAATGCAACTGAATCTGTTTTTGGAGGTTAGAATAGATGCAGGATCAAGTAGCTCAATGGGTAGGGTGTTTGATTAGAATTCAACAGGTTATAGATTTGAATCCTGGGTATGATAGTTTGAGGTGATGGCAGGCTACGGGAGTGGGCATCTAGGCGTACCCAGCGATCAGCACCCTCAGGAGCTAATGGTGTCCTGTCAGCCAGAAGCAGAGCCATTGAACTCACTAGAAGTTGGTCATACTTCTCTCCCCTAAGTTCCACGGAGCAGGGAGACTGTTGCCAGCAGCCTCCCTGAAAATAAGAAAAACTAACATAAGTCTTTTCAGAGAAACTCAGTAGAGCTCCCCTGTAGTGCATCCAGTCTCACTGGGCACAATTCTAAAACTGGAGTCTGGAGGAGGGGCATAGAGGGAGGAGACAGTTCACACCCTTTGAAAGTCTTAAAGTGCCCATGTCTCCTGCGGATCCCGTCTATACCCCATGGTTCTTAATGTGATCCCAGCATCCTCTAGGACGTATGAGAAAACAAATAACGCACACACGAGGAGGAGAGAACAAAGGAAGCTATAAGGAGGGGAGGGGAGGGGAGGGGGAGGGGGAGGTAAGGTAGTAAAGGGATATTGGATAAACTACAACCTTATACATATTCATTAATGTACCAGTAGTTAGAAGTAGAAGAGCTCTAACAGAAACCACAAAGCTTATCTAAAGCCACACCACACTGGATATGCCCAATCTCATTTGATCTTTGAAGCAAAGCAGTATTGGACTTTGTTACTACCAAGCAGTCTCCCATCCATGTATTATCAGATTCTTTAGGTAAACTACCAACACCCTTTTCTTGGTACTGTACATTTAATATTTACACATATTCTTTTATGTACCAGAAGTTAGAAGTAGAAGAGCTCTAACAGAAACCACGAGCTCATCTACAGCCACAGCACACTGGATTTGCCCAATCTCTCCTGATCATGGAAGCTGAGCAGTGTTGGTCCTGGTTTTAGTACTTGGATGGGAGACCACCAGGAAATACCAGGAGCTGTGTGTATTTTTACAATACCAACACCGTTCTCTTGATGCATTCCATTTTGAAACATTGGGGCAGATCTATTAAGCCTGGTGAACTGATAAAGTGCAAGGTGATAAAGTACCAGCCAGTCAGCTCCTAACTGTCATTTTTCAAACCCAGCCTGTGACATGGCAATTAGGAGCTGATTGGCTGGTACTTTATCACCATGCAAATTATCATTTCACCAGGTTTAATAAATCGTCCGCTTATTCATTTATGTACGAGTAGTTAGAAGTAGAAGAACTCTAACAGAAACCACTAAGCTCATCTACAGCCACACCACACTGTATATGCCCAATATCACCTGATCTTAGGCCTGGTTTGTTCTTGGATGTGAGACCACCTGGGAATACCAGGTGCTGTAGGTAGTTTTATACTACCAACACCGTTCTCTTGATGCATTCTATTTTGAAACTTATTCATTGATGTAGAAGTTAGAAACAGCAAAAATCATCTACAGCCGCATCACACTGGATATGTCCAATCCAGTGGCGTAACTAGAAATTTTTCTCCCCCAAGCCAAAAAATTCTTCGGCGCCCCCCCCCCTTCATGCTCCATAATTGGGAGCAAGAAAGGGATAAATATGCGCGCGCCTAAGGTGCGCGCGTCAAAAAAGGGGCGTGGTTTTGTTGGAGTGGGCGTGGTTTCGCATAAAGGGGCGTGGCATTGCAGGAAAAGACTACCTTATACCCCAGTTTTGCAACCTGCACGCCCATACGTTGGCCACCACAGGAAAGAAAAATAATCCTGATTCATGCCCCTTACATTATTTGTCATTTTTCCTCCTTATAGTAATGCCCAGTATACATTATGCCACATACTGCAATGGCCCTTAGACATTATGCCGCACACAATAATGCACGACACAATATGCACACACTGTAATGCCCCCGACACATTATGCCACACACCGTAATGTCTGTGACACATTATGCCACACACCGTAATGCCTGTGACACATTATGACAGGAATCGCAATGCCCGTTATACATTATGCTACACACTGCAATGCCCCTGATACATTATAGCACATACAATGTCTGTGACACATTATGACACACACCGCAATGTCCGTGATACATTATGCCACACACTGCAATGCCCGATACATTATAGCACATACAATGCCTGTGACACATTATGCCACACACTGCAATGACCTTGAGACATTATACCACAATGCCCGTGATATAGTATACCATACACCGTAATGCCTGTGACACATACCGCAATGCCCTGCCCGTTATACCCTATGCCACACATCGCAATGCCCGTTATGTATTATGCCACACTGCAATGACCCTGAGACATTATACCACATACCACAATCAGGGCCGGTTCAAGGGCGCAGAGCGCCCCGGGCAGGAAAGGGCGTGGCCTAATACAGGGGGCGTGGTGAGTCACGCCCCCTGTACATTGAAAGCGCCGCTTGAATGCTGAGCGGTGCGCGATGACGTCATCGTGCACCGCACAGCAAAAGGTCCTCTCCACGAAGAGAAACTAGACGCTATGCGTCTAGTTCCCTTCGTGGAGAGGACCTTTGCTGTGCGGTGCGCGATGACGTCATCGCGCACCGCTCAGCAGTTACTCTCCACGAAGGGAAACTAGACGCATAGCGTCTAGTTCCCTTCACAGGAGGCGCCGAGGACGGGGACGGCAGCGGGCAGCGGAGGCGGACGGGGGACACAGCGGGCAGCAGTGGCGGATCTTGCCACGGTGCGGCGCCCTCCGGATGGCGCCAGCGCCCTCCGGAAGGCGGCGCCCCGGGCAAAAGTCCTGCTTGCCCGTGGCAAGAACCGCCACTGACCACAATGCCCGTGATATAGTATACCACACACCGTAATGCCTGACACATTATGACACACACCGCAATGTCCGTGATACATTATGCCACACACTGCAATGACCCTGAGACATTATACCACATATCACAATGCCCGCGATATAGTATACCATACACCGTAATGCCTGCGACACATTATGACACACACCGCAATGTCCGTGATACATTATGCCACACACCGTAATGCCCATTACACATTAAGTCCTACAGTAAGGCTTCTAATTACTTTTCAATTACCTGCTCGTTGTCAGGGGTTTCATGCACTGGGTGTCATGCTCGTTGCCAGGGGTTTCATGCTCTTGGTTCCATGCACGGTGTTGCCTTATAGGTAATTGTCTGCACTTAGTATAATATTAGGGCAATGGATATTGTCTGAATCAAAATATAATTCATTATAAATAGGCGATGTTACCATAGTGGACAGTATACTGGATATATATAGTAAGGAATAGATATGAAATAAGTTTGAATGTATGAGGTAATGTTTAGCTGATTTAAGAGATTAGGTTTGTGTATGTGTTTATATAGATATACTGTATATTTGTGTTTTACAGCAAGATGGTAAAAAATAGTGTAGGGAACAGGTTTATTCTGCTCTAGTCATAAATAAGGCCAGAGAGGTTACAGTAAGATCAAGAGTCATTGTAGAGAAAAGGTATTAGGCCATAAATGATAATAGGTATGTGACAGAGCTCTGTTGGTCATTGGAATTCACAGGTGTGCTTACAGTAGATCAGAATCTACTGGTTTGTCTATTGTCCAGTGAAGGTTAAAAGCTAGGGAGTATAAATTAACTACTATGAAAAGAGATCACATCCATTGATAAAACATTGTGTAACCGACCCCAGGAAAACTTGTCAATACAACAGAACTTTGGATGAAAAGACATTCCAGATTTTACAATACTATACTTGCTTAAGGCAGTGTGGACACCACACTTTTATGACACCATGCCTCCGTGAACAGGACACGACAGCCCAGTTCAATGTTTGTTTTATTACACCTTGGAATCTGACAAACCTATAATTACCTATTCCATTGGAAACTATGAGAATATGATAGTTTGAATTGGTAAAATATGAGATAAAAGGACCAGACTTGTAGTTAGGAGTAGAAGGAAGAGGGAGAGGGAGAAGAAGAAGGAGAAGGAAGGAAGTCAGTCAGGAGGAGAAGTCATGGAGAACATGCAGAAGGAATGATTCTTGGGATGGCAATCTTTAACTTGCAAGTATACATTTTATGTTAGCAATTGAAACTGTTTGTGAAACTTATGTCATGTTGTTTTATGTTATGTAACGAAGGAAGCATATATAATTATAATTAGTATATATATCACTACTGTGTATATCTTATTCTGTACGATTTGATCTGCCTGTAAATAAAGAATCATATAAAAAGAGCGGTAATATTCAAGCTTGAACTCTCTTTAAGGAATCTTAACTTAATAACTTCATAAGTCATATGTATAAGGACTGCATATATGTATCAGCCAATTAGTTTGTAAGCCTGACATAATATATTTGCAGATATATATGATAAATGCATATTAATTGAAATATATCCATATATTAAATACCATATATGATATATTAAATATTAATATTCATAAATATGATTCCATAAATCAATATTGGCGACCACGAAGGGACTTGTTATTACTGAATCTGATTATCTGATCTATAATATTTATGAGGAGTAGCAGATGCTATAAGCTGGCTACCAAATCTGCAGAATCACGGTGGGGATGTATCTATGAAAATTTATTACCATTGTGTAATGTCAATTTTGTATTCTGTATAACCTAGGATAAATGTGTTAGTGCAATATACGTTATTTTAACTAACATAATATCTATTAGGAAGCAGCACCAAAGGCTATAAGCCTGCTGGCAAAATACAAGATCACAGTGGAATAGGTTACAAATGAGAATAAAGAATTTAAAGGCCTAGAATAGAAAATGTGCACAGTGGAAAAGAGTATTTCCAAATAAATGTATAAATGTACCAGGTATTAGAGTTTAACCTTAAGACACCGGTCAATCTTAAGGAGAGGATACCTTCAGTACTAAAAACAAAGAATATATAAATTTAGCATTGAAATGTTAAAAATGCAAAAGTTTTCTGTAGCATTTAGAAAAATGCGCAGAACTGCGGCTCTAGAAGCCAAACAGAAATGTAAAGAAGAATCAGGTTCACGTCTTCGTAAGGCGTGCCTGACCATTAATGCAAAAATGCATTCGTTATTTAAGTCCCTTAAACAGAAAAATAAACAGAAAAAGTTTGGGGCAGAAGCGAAAAGCCTGACAGTTTGTAATCAAATTGTCAAGATCTCTGATGAAGAGATAACATCCAGCAAGCAAGCTGAGATAGAAACACCAAACAGGAATAGTGTTGAGGTATGTGAAACTCTGTACACAGAGTCTACAGGAGTCAGAAATGACTTAATCAGTCAAGATCCTAAAATTAAGGAAAGTTACATGTTGCAGGACTGCATCAATGTGCAGCGCATGGAGTCTGCTATGGTCACACAGACCACCAGCAGAACAGCCTCTGTGGTAAAGGAAGAAAGTAGCAATGTGCCGGATGTGTCTATCATCAGACAGCACATTAATGTAAAGGAGGTAGCAGCAATAGGAGATGTCCCCTATACTGTGTCTAGTAAGGGGGAAGATCATTGTAACTCAGATTATGAGTATTCTGCTGAATACACTCTCAGAGTTCCCAATGTAAATGAAGAATTTGTTATGCCCTTAGGCAAAGGTGAATTGTCAGCAGATTTAAACACTGATAGCAGCAGTACAGTGCACACAGGGGTGGGGAAGTTCCCCATGGTGAAAACTCCCATGGCAACCAGAGTTGCAAACCTTGAAATGTATTCACCTGGAAACATGTTTAAAGGGAAAATCCATGAAATTAATTCAGGAATGCATGTTTACAAACAAAGTTCCCAAACTTATGTAACCCCCACAGAGCACTCAGAGACTTCTAGTGATGGTGCAAATGTTTGCATGCTCTCAGAGAGACCACATGCAGAGTGTCATTCTGCAAACCACACACCAATTAACAATGACAAAAAGGATCACCAGGATGAAAATGTTTTTATGCCCTGGTGCCATAACCATTTTATTACAGGTGTGGAAAGACAGAAAGCCCTGGGACCTGCAATACATATTTGTCAAAGTCTAACAAGTTTCTCTCCCCACAAAAGTAGGTTTTTTCAGAAGCTCCAAGATTCTTCCAGACTAAGGAGCCATGCCAAGCAGCAAACGCTATGGTTGAAGACAGTCTGGGCCCAGGCTACGTCACAAGGGAGTATGGTCACAAGTGAATACGGTAGTATCATTCCTTTACTTGTTAGATCCAATGTAGCCATTGTTTGCTTTGATGTTCAAACAGCCACAGTTTCCAAATTAAACCAGCATCATATCTGCAGCGACAATTGTGCTGTCATTGACACACAATGTGACAGGAAAGATTGGCACAGGCCAGAAACAATTGTTTGTTTGTTCTTCAATCTTTAAAGACACATTTGTAAATTCTGTACCTGATAACATGCAGCAGATAGGACAGAATGCATAGCAAGCTATGTTAAATCACTGTATAAATATCTGTGATATTCATTGTATGTATTTTTGTTTGATTCATAGTAATCCTGGCAACCTGTATACAGAATGGTGCAAGACTCCAAAAAGACTCCAATTTACAAGGGAAAAGGTCTTCATTAACCCTTTCATCGCTGCTATCCAGCAAAATCTACATAGCATCCCTAAAGACTGATATATGGACAAATCCTCAAGGAGTTTTCCAGTTTCACAAGAAAGGGGAATGTTTTCATTAACCTTTTCATCACAAGTAATCATTACTTGTCTTTCAAACTACATGTACACTCCCAAAACAGTGTACAGCACATCTAATCACTGTGATTATACAGAACTGTCTCATCCCTTCATATACCTTAATCACATATATGTAAACATTTGTCTGATATATATTTTATATCATTGTATTATATACCTTGTAAATATTTTATGTTTTTTTTATATATTACACAGTAGATGCTGTGCTATGCTATGCTATGCTATGCTATGCTAAGCACACCTATGCTTCCTTCGTAAAAGCTTCAAAAGTAATTAAATATCTAATACTGGATGGAATTAGATTTAGTTAAAGCCATTCCTAAATGATATTTAATATCTGTTTGAAGCAAAATTATATTCATTTATTGTATTGATAGGATGTTACTATATACACATCAAAAGCATTTTAAATAATTATTAGTCAAAATATAGGTAGGATAGAAAACGCCTTTATATGGGTTAAACTGGTATAAGGTTATGTAAGATTGAGATGTATAAATAGGTACAAGGTAGAATAAGGAGATTTAAGACTGCATGGTAATTTATTCAGTGAGGAAATACAGTAAACAGAGTAGGTGTACTACTCACAGCCATTTGTGGTACTATTGCCCGAAGACAATTAAGACCTACTATTAACAAGCAAGGAAAGAAAGAAAGAAAGAAAAAAAAAAAAAAAAAGACTGTTTCATATATGCCTGTTCTATTCAAAATCACAACCTGTTTGTGCAAAAGCAATATGGACACTGGTCACAACTGCGGCATTGGATAAACGCAAAGGAAACAGAACTGCTAAAGACTGTATAAAGACTATTACTATTACTGAGGGTCGTCACAAGTACTGAATGTTCAAGACACAGCACTCGACGTACACAGCCCTCTGCCTCAAACAGCGAAATGGCAAGCAAAGGAGCAGCTGCTACGAAGAATTCTACTTCTAGTAATGGTGCAAATGTTGCAAACGCAAGGCCATAATGCAAACGCAAGGCATCTCCAATTGCAAGCAAACCACGCAGATGACAGTCTTATCCCAGTAAATTGCTACATACAAGAACAGCAAAAATGTCCAAACGTACTGATCCAGATACAGAAAAAAGGTCTACAATTGGGCTATGGTATTCCAAATGTCTGTAGAAATTAGTTTTCCTCATGAATACTGAATAAAAACCTCAGTTTTGTCTGCTTTAGTTAAAAAGTAGAATAAGGTTAGGTAAGCTAAGAATTTTTAGAGATTTTTAAAATCATAATGGTTATTATTATTACACTTATGGTATATATTATGGTTACAACGAAAGTTATGTTTGAAGGAATATTTTGAAATGTATTTGGAAGCAATTACGCTAGTTTAATGTGTGGCCAATCAAAAGAATTTCTCATGGCCACAAGGGGGCGACTGTTGCCTTATAGGTAATTGTCTGCACTTAGTATAATATTAGGGCAATGGATATTGTCTGAATCAAAATATAATTCATTATAAATAGGCGATGTTACCATAGTGGACAGTATACTGGATATATATAGTAAGGAATAGATATGAAATAAGTTTGAATGTATGAGGTAATGTTTAGCTGATTTAAGAGATTAGGTTTGTGTATGTGTTTATATAGATATACTGTATATTTGTGTTTTACAGCAAGATGGTAAAAAATAGTGTAGGGAACAGGTTTATTCTGCTCTAGTCATAAATAAGGCCAGAGAGGTTACAGTAAGATCAAGAGTCATTGTAGAGAAAAGGTATTAGGCCATAAATGATAATAGGTATGTGACAGAGCTCTGTTGGTCATTGGAATTCACAGGTGTGCTTACAGTAGATCAGAATCTACTGGTTTGTCTATTGTCCAGTGAAGGTTAAAAGCTAGGGAGTATAAATTAACTACTATGAAAAGAGATCACATCCATTGATAAAACATTGTGTAACCGACCCCAGGAAAACTTGTCAATACAACAGAACTTTGGATGAAAAGACATTCCAGATTTTACAATACTATACTTGCTTAAGGCAGTGTGGACACCACACTTTTATGACACCATGCCTCCGTGAACAGGACACGACAGCCCAGTTCAATGTTTGTTTTATTACACCTTGGAATCTGACAAACCTATAATTACCTATTCCATTGGAAACTATGAGAATATGATAGTTTGAATTGGTAAAATATGAGATAAAAGGACCAGACTTGTAGTTAGGAGTAGAAGGAAGAGGGAGAGGGAGAAGAAGAAGGAGAAGGAAGGAAGTCAGTCAGGAGGAGAAGTCATGGAGAACATGCAGAAGGAATGATTCTTGGGATGGCAATCTTTAACTTGCAAGTATACATTTTATGTTAGCAATTGAAACTGTTTGTGAAACTTATGTCATGTTGTTTTATGTTATGTAACGAAGGAAGCATATATAATTATAATTAGTATATATATCACTACTGTGTATATCTTATTCTGTACGATTTGATCTGCCTGTAAATAAAGAATCATATAAAAAGAGCGGTAATATTCAAGCTTGAACTCTCTTTAAGGAATCTTAACTTAATAACTTCATAAGTCATATGTATAAGGACTGCATATATGTATCAGCCAATTAGTTTGTAAGCCTGACATAATATATTTGCAGATATATATGATAAATGCATATTAATTGAAATATATCCATATATTAAATACCATATATGATATATTAAATATTAATATTCATAAATATGATTCCATAAATCAATAACGGTGCCAGGGGTTTTCATGCTCAGGGTGTCATGCTCGTTGCCAGGGGTTTCATGCACTGGGTGTCATGCTCGTTGCCAGGTGTTTCATGCACTGGGTGTCATGCTCGTTGCCAGATGTTTCATGCACTGGGTGTCATGCTCGTTGCTAGGAGGTAGTCCTTGTTGCTAGGGCTGTGCTCCCAGTGCCACATATGTCCCCAGTGCCAGATATTCCCCCACGGTGCCAGGTACTTACATGCCCCAGTGCCAAATATAGTCGTCGTCCCCATGTGCCAGGTACACATATGCCCCCAGTGCCAGATATTCCCCCCCAGTGCCATATATGCCCCCCGTGCCATATATGCCCCCAGTGCCAGATACCCCCCCCCAGTGCCATATATGCCCCCAGTGCCAGATATTCCCCCCCAGTGCCATATATGCCCCAGTGCCAGATATCCCCCCCAGTGCCAGATATGCCCCCAGTGCCAGATATTCCCCCCAGTGCCAGAAATGCCCCAGTGCCAGATATTCCTCCCTCCCCCCGTGCCATATATGCCCCCAGTGCCAGATATTTACCCCCCCCCCTGCCGTCGCTTTTTGGAGGGACACGGAGGGCACAGCTCGTCTCTCCTGTGTCCCTCCTGCTGCATCATCTCCGGCGGCCGCGGGTCTAATAGGGGGAAGTGCCAGTTCGTGAGCCAATTAGAGCTCACGGACGGCACTTCCCCCTATTAGACCCGCGGCCGCCGGAGATGATGCAGCAGGAGGGACACAGGGAGGCGCGCTGTGTGCCCTCCGTGTCCCTCCAAAAAGCGGCGGAGGGAAGGAGACTGCAGACTGACATGCGGACGCTCGTCCGCATGTCAGTCTGCTGTAAATCAGTGGCGCCCCCGCAGCCCCTCGCCCCCAAGCCACCACGAGGACTGCGGGGGCAGTAGTTACGCCACTGGTCCAATCTCATCTGATGATGGAAGCTAAGCAGTGTTGTGCCTGGTTTGTTTTTGGATTTCAAGTCCTGCCTTCTGGTTTGGCCACGGCACCTCGGATATTCACCAAGGTCATGGCCGTGATGACGACCCTTCACCATCAGAGAATCAGGATCCTGCCAAATCTGGACGACTTGCTGATCCTGGTGAACTCCCAAGAGGTTCTCCACAGTTATCTGGAACTGGCGGTCCAATTCCTAAAAGTCCACGGGTGGCTCATCAACTGAAAAAAGTCCTCGCTGGTCCCTGCTCGGAACATTGTGCACCTAGGGGCACTGCTGGACACACACAGCCAACAATTGTTTCTGTCTCCAGAGAAAGTCCTGAAAATTCAGGACAGTATCGTCCTCTCTCGCCCAAGAGTGTTGATACACACAGCGATGCAAGTACTAGACCTCATGGTGTCGGCTTTCGATATGGTAGAGTACGCTCAATTTCATTACCGCCCTCTGCAGAGGTTAATCCTCTCCAAGTGGGACGGCCTGCCTCATCGGATGATGTCTCAAATGATCTCCTTGACTCCGGAGGTTCGTCTGACACTGAGCTGGTGGCTACAGGACCAACAGTTGAGCAGGGGCCATCCCTTCTAGATCTCCAACTGTGTCCTCCTGACAATGGATGCCAGTCTTTTGGGCTGGGCCATGGTGTTGGAGCAACACTTTCTCCAGGGTCGGTGGACCAGGGAGGAATCTCTCCTCCTGATATACATTCTGGAATTGCAGGCAGTGTTCAATTAATTGACACTGGCCCTGCCTCTAGTACAGAACAGACCTGTTCAAGTACAATCTGACAACGCCACCACGGTAGTGTACACAAATCATCAAGGCGGCACTCGAAACTGCATGGCAAAGCTGGAAGTATCAAAAATCCTCCGTTGGGTAGAAAGTCATCTGACAGCAATATCGGCAGTGTTCATTCCCGGAGTCCTCAACTAGGAAGCGGATTTCCTCAGTCGTCAGGACGTTCACGCTGGAGAGTGGAGAGGCCGCAGCAGAAATGTCTGCACTGGTGTCAGTAGGTGACTGAGGCAGGGATGACTGGGAGATAGTGGGTGACTGAAGCATGTATGAGTGGGAGATAGTGGGTGACTGAGGCCGGGGTGACTGGGAGATAGTGGGTGACAGGGAGATAGTGGGTTACTGAGGGAGGGGTGATAGGAAGGGGTTGGGTAAGTATGGGAAGAAAGTGGGTGACAGGTATAATAAATGACTAAGGCAGGGGTGATAGGGAGATAGTGGATGACTGTGGCAGGGGTGACAGGGACAGTAAGAGACTGAGGCAGGGGTGACAGGGATAGTGGCTGACTGAGGCAGGGGTGACTGGGAGATAGTGGGTGACTGAGGCAGGGTTGACAGGGATAGTGGGTGACTGAAGCAGGGGTGATAGGGTGACAGTGGGTGACTAAAGCAGGGGTGACTGGTATAGTGGGTGACTGAGGCAGGGATCGCAGATATAGTGGTTGACTGAGGCAGCGGTGACTGGGAGATAGTGGGTAACTGAGGCAGGGGTGACAGGGAAAGTGTGTGACTCAGGCAGGGGTGATAGGGAGATAGTGGGCTGCATATCTCTGCCTCACTGCAGCAGCACATTCCTGCTTCAATGACAGCAGCACATCCCTACCTCACTTATAGCAGCACATCCCTGCCTCGCTGACAGCAGCACATCCCTGCCTCGCTGACAGCAGCACATCCCGGCCTCGCTGACAGCAGCACATCCCTGCTTCACTGACAGCAGCACATCCCTGCTTCGCTGACAGCAGCACATCCCTGCCTCGCTGACAGCAGCACATCCCTGCCTCGCTGACAGCAGCACATCCCTGCTTCGCTGACAGCAGCACATCCCTGCTTCGCTGACAGCAGCACATCCCTGCCTCGCTGACAGCAGCACATCCCTGTCTCGCTGACAGCAGCACAGCACTGCTTCGCTGACAGCAGCACATCACTGCTTCACTACCAGCAGCACATCCCTGCCTCACTGGCAGCAGCACATCCCTGCCTTACTGACAGCTGTATATAGGGCCTAATTCAGACCTGATCCCTGCTGTGCATATTCACACAACAGGAGATCAGGTCTGAAGTGCGTGTGTGCTGGTGCCGCAGTGCACCGGCACATGCCAGAGATGCGATCAGCATCTCTGCCCAGTGAGCGCCTCTGCCTGATTGACAGGCAGAGGCGGTCACTGGGCAGGAGGAGTCGGGCCAGCGGCGTTGTGCCGCCATTTTGGGGGCACAGTCAGGACAACGCAGACATGACCGGACCGTATGGGGGCGGGCCGTGACGGCTGCGTGACATTTATGGCATTTATGTGCAGTCTAGTTTGCACAGTTGATAGAGTGTTGATCTTGCACTATCAATGTAAGCCTCACATAGGTTTGATACACATGTAAGTTTGTTTTTATTTTACTACATTGTGGTTTGTGGCTCTATACCATGTAATGCATGTCTTTTAACAGTAGTCAAGTCTTCCAATGTGCTTGTTAGTGAAACCCAATAGATAGCTTTATTTTATTTTGTTTCTTCAAATATTGAATGCATATGTCTTATAACTTTTTTTTTTCAATATACAGGTTGAGTATCTGTATATACATTTTTATTATAAGATTTTCAATGACACAAGTACATCCAAGTTGCAGATTATGGATTGTGAAGGACAAATCAACCATATAAACAATTTAAGCAATTTAAATTGCATGCAGGTAGTAGAATATCAAACTCCTTGGATGAGAGTTGGTCGTAATAAACTAGGATAGAAAAGAATAAAGTAGAAAATAAGATTTTAAACCTACCGGTAAATCTTTTTCTCGTAGTCCGTAGAGGATGCTGGGGACTCCGTAAGGACCATGGGGATAGACGGGCTCCACAGGAGACATGGGCACTTTAAGAAAGACTTTAGTTCTGGGTGTGCACTGGCTCCTCCCTCTATGCCACAGTTAGAGAAACTGTGCCCAGAGGAGACGGACAGTATGAGGAAAGGATTTTGTTAATCCAGGGCAAGATTCATACCAGCCACACCAATCACACCGTATAACTTGTGATAAACTACCCAGTTATCAGTATGAAAAAACAACATAGCATCAGTGCAGGACCGATGCAACTATAACATAACCCTTATTGAAGCAATAACTATATACAAGTATTGCAGAAGTAGTCCGCACTTGGGACGGGCGCCCAGCATCCTCTACGGACTACGAGAAAAAGATTTACCAGTAGGTTTAAAATCTTATTTTCTCTAACGTCCTAGAGGATGCTGGGGACTCCGTAAGGACCATGGGGATTATACCAATGCTCCAAAACGGGCGGGAGAGTGCGGATGACCCTGCAGCACCGATTGAGCAAACATGAGTTCCTCCTCAGCCAGGGTATCAAACTTATAGTATTTTGCAAAGGTGTGTGAACCCGACCAAGTAGCAGCTTGACACAGCTGTAGTGCCGAGACCCCTCGGGCAGCTGCCCAAGAAGAGCCCGCTTTCCTCGTGGAATGGGCCTTGACCGATTTCAGTAACTGCAATCCAGCCATAGAATGCGCTTGCTGAATCGTGTTACAAATCCGGCGAGCAATAGCCTGCTTTGAAGCAGGGGCACCAATCTTGTTGGTTGCATACAGGACAAACAGCGCTTCAGTTTTCCTGACTCTAGCCGTCCTGGCCACGTAAATTTTCAAAGCCCTAACCACATCAAGTAACTCGGAATCCTCCAAGTCACGCGTAGCCACAGGCACCACAATAGGTTGGTTCATATGAAAAGATGAGACCACTTTTGGTAGGAATTGAGGACGGGTCTGCAATTCCGCTCTATCCACATGGAATACCAAATATGGGCTTTTATGTGACAAAGCCGCTAATTCCGACACTCGCCTAGCCGAAGCCAAGGCTAATAACATGACCACCTTCCATGTGAGATATTTTAACTCCACTGTTTTAAGTGGTTCAAACCAGTGTAATTTTAGAAAACTTAACACCACGTTAAGGTCCCAAGGTGCCACCGGAGGCACAAAAGGAGGCTGAATATGCAGCACTCCTTTTACAAAAGTCTGAACTTCTGGAAGAGAAGCCAATTCTTTTTGAAAGAAAATGGATAAGGCCGAAATCTGGACCTTAATAGAGCCTAATTTTAGGCCCAAATTCACTCCAGTTTGTAGGAAGTGAAGGAAACGGCCCAGATGGAATTCTTCCGTAGGAGCATTCCTGGCCTCACACCAAGAAACATAATTTCGCCATATACGGTGTAATGTTTTAACGTTACATCCTTCCTAGCCTTTATCAGCGTAGGGATGACCTCAACCGGAATGCTAGGATCCGGCATTCAACCGCCATGCCGTCAAACGCAGCCGCGGTAAGTCTTGGAACAGACAGGGCCCCTGATGCAACAGGTCCTGTCTTAGAGGGAGAGGCCACAGATCTTCTGTGAGCATTTCCTGCAGATCCGGATACCAGGTCCTCCGTGGCCAATCTGGAACAATGAGGATTGTTCTCACTCCTCTTTGTCTTATTATCCTCAACACCTTGGGTATGAGAGGAAGAGGAGGAAATACATAGACCGACTGGAACACCCACGGTGTCACTAGGGCGTCTACAGCTACTGCCTGAGGGTCTCTTGACCTTGCGCAATACCTCTGTAGCTTTTTGCTGAGCCGGGACGGCATCATGTCTATCTGTGGCAGTTCCCACCGACTTGTAATCTGTGCAAAGACTTCCTGATGAAGTCCCCACTCTCCCGGATGTAGGTCGTGTCTGCTGAGGATGTCTGCTTCCCAGTTGTCCACTCCCGGAATGAACACTGCTGACAGTGCGCTTGCGTGATTCTCCACCCAGCGAAGAATTCTGGTGGCTTGTGCCATCGCCACTCTGCTTCTTGTGCCGCCTTGGCGGTTTACATGAGCCACTGCGGTGACGTTGTCTGACTGGATCAGAACCGGTTGGTCGCAAAGTAAGGTCTCCGCTTGACGTAGGGCATTGTATATGGCCCTTAGTTCCAGGATGTTGATGTGAAGACAAGTCTCTTGACTTGACCAAAGACCTTGGAAATTTCTTCCCTGTGTGACTGCTCCCCAAACTTGGAGGCTTGCGTCTGTGGTCACCAGGATCCAGCCCTGAATGCTGAATCTGCGTCCCTCGAGAAGGTGAGCACTCTGCAGCCACCACAAGAGTGATACCCTGACCCTGGGGGACAGGGTGATCAACCAATGCATCTGTAAATGTGACCCGGACCACTTGTCCAGTAGGTCCCATTGGAAAGTCCTCGCATGGAACCTGCCGAATGGAATGGCCTCGTATGATGCCACCATCTTTCCCAGGACTCGAGTGCAGTGATGCACTGACACCTGTTTTGGTTTCAATAGGTTCCTGACAAGAGTCATGAGTTCCTGGGCCTTTTCTATCAGGAGATAAACCCTCTTCTGGTCTGTGTCCAGAATCATGCCCAAGAAAGACAGACGAGTAGTAGGAATCAACTGCGACTTCGGGATATTGAAAATCCAGCCGTGTTGCTGTAACACTTTCAGTGAAAGTGATACGCTGTTCAGCAACTGCTCTCTTGATCTCGCTTTTATGAGATCGCCCAAGTACGGGATAATTGTGACACCTTGCTTGCACAGGAGCACCATCATTTCCGCCATTACCTTGGTGAAAATTCTCAGGGCCATGGAGAGACCAAACAGCAACGTCTGAAATTGGCAATGACAGTCCTGTACCGCAAATCTGAGTTACGCCTGATGAGGTGGATAAATGGGGACATGAAGGTATGCATCCTGTACACAAATGCGGACAACAGGTGTCAAGCCGTGTGTTGCCTTTGTCAAGCTGTAATAAGTAGGGATAAGGACGTTAACCACCTCGGAACATCCTCCCTTATACGTCACCTGCAGCGCATTCATCATAAGTCAGTGACAAGTTCAAAAACTTTGGATGACAGCGGAAGCAGTCCACTAACCACTAAATCCCTTCCTCTTGTAACCAAGCTCCTGCAAACCACACCACCTACTCCCTCAGTGTCAATTTCCTCCTTAGACAGGAGAGCCAATAGTCCTGCAGGCCATGTCACTGGCAAGTCTGACGAGTCCTCTCCTGCCTGGGATTCCTCCGATGCATCCTTGAGTGTAACGCCTACTGCTGCTGGCGCTGCTGTTGTTGCTGCTGGGAGTCGATCGTCATCCCAGAGGGGAAGTCGGAAGACCACTTGTACTTCTTCCAGTAAGCAATTGACTGTCCAACAGTCCTTTGCGAGGAAGATGAAATATCACAGCAGTCATCCTGCTGCAAAGCGGATAACTCAGGTCTGGGTGGTGAGAAACGTGGTTCCGGTATCCATCGTTAATTTAGAGGCAACTAGAGACTTGATTGAGGTACTTTGTCCCCGGTACCAAATACCCTCTAGGTTCCATTTCTCTAGGCAGGCGATACCGAAAATGTACACAGACCTCAGAAAAAGAGTCACCAGTGTCCTAAAAAATGCAGTTGTACCCAATGTCCACTTGTCTGTGGTTAAGTGGAGCAGGGCAGACTCAGGACTATATGACTGTGACAGCCCACTGGGTAGATGTATTGCCTCCCGCAGCAAGAACAGCAGCGGCGGCACCA
Organism: Pseudophryne corroboree; assembly: GCF_028390025.1. Lineage (NCBI taxonomy): Eukaryota > Metazoa > Chordata > Amphibia > Anura > Myobatrachidae > Pseudophryne > Pseudophryne corroboree. The sequence continues at coordinate 194,229 of NW_026970223.1, read as the reverse complement.
GTAGCAGCATCTCGCAATTGCCAACTCGTTCCTAGGCAGGCTACGCTTTGTATCACCGCTTTCCATAAGAGGCACACAGCTGACAACCTCTTACGGAAACTGAGGAACATCATCGCAGAATGGCTTACCCCAATTGAACTCTCCTGGGGATTTGTGACATCGGACAACGCCACCAATATTGTGCGTGCATTACATCTGGGCAAATTCCAGCACGTCCCATGTTTTGCACATACATTGAACTTGGTGGTGCAGAATTATTTAAAAAACGACAGGGGCGTGCAAGAGATGTTGTCGGTGGCCCGAAGAATTGCGGGCCACTTTCTGCCTTCAGCCACCGCATGCCGAAGACTGGAGCACCACCAAACATTCCTGAACCTGCCCTGCCATCATCTGAAGCAAGAGGTGGTAACGAGGTGGAATTCAACCCTCTATATGCTTCAGAGGATGGAGGAGCAGCAAAAGGCCATTCAAGCCTATACATCTGCCCACGATATAGGCAAAGGAGGGGGAATGCACCTGACTCAAGCGCAGTGGAGAATGATTTCAACGTTGTGCAAGGTTCTGCAACCCTTTGAACTTTCCACACGTGAAGTCAGTTCAGACACTGCCAGCCTGAGTCAGGTCATTCCCCTCATCATGCTTTTGCAGAAGAAGCTGGAGACATTGAAGGAGGAGTTAAAACAGAGTGATTCAACTAGGCATGTGGGACTTGTGGATGGAGCCCTTAATTTGCTTAACCAGGATTCAATCTGTTGAAATCAGAGCACTACATTTTGGCCGCCGTGCTCGATCCTAGATTTAAAACCTACATTGTATCTCTCTTTCCGGCAGACACAAGTCTGCAGAGGTTCAAAGACCTGCTGGTGAGAAAATTGTCAAGTCAAGCGGAACGTGACCCGTCAACAGCTCCTCCTTCACATTCTCCCGCAACTGGGGGTGCGAGGAAAAGGCTAAGAATTCCGAGCCCACCCGCTGGCGGTGATGCAGGGCAGTCTGGAGTGAGTGCTGACATCTGGTCCAGACTGAAGGACCTGGCAACGATTACTGACATGTCGTCTACTGTCACTGCATATGATTCTGTCACCTTTGAAAGAATGGTGGAGAAAAAGAGGCAATTTGGAGGCCCTTGCACAAACTGGCTTTATTCTACCTAAGTTGCCCTCCCTCCAGTGTGTACTCCGAAAGAGTGTTTAGTGCGGCCGCTCACCTTGTCAGCAATCGGCGTACGAGGTTACTTCCAGAAAATGTGGAGAAGATGATGATCATCAAAATTAATTATAATCAATTCCTCCGTGGAGACATTCACCAGCAATTGCCTCCAGAAAGTACACAGGGATCTGAGATGGTGGATTCCAGTGGGGACGAATTAATAATCTGTGAGGAGGGGGATGTACACAGTGAAAGGGGTGAGGAATCGGAGGATGATGAGGTGGACATCTTGCCTCTGTAGAGCCAGTTTGTGCAAGGAGAGATTGATTGATTCTTTTTTGGTGGGGGCCCAAACCAACCAGTCATTTCAGTCAGTCGTGTGGCAGACCCTGTCGCTGAAATGATGGGTTCGTCAATGTTTTTCTTTTCAATCTAAACCCCTGCAGTTTTCTGTAAGCATCTGCTTCGCTATGATGATCAACAAGTCACAAGGGAAAACACTCAGGGCTGGAGGCGTAGATCTTAGGACCAGCTGCTACAAGCATGGCAGAGGTGTCACTATCACTGGTGACACCCAGAGAGGCGGCGAGGGAGATTGTAATGCAGTGCGCGCAGATAAGCAGCGCAATGGTAAAAAGGAGGCATGGTCTCATAGGTAGGGGCGTGGCCTGAATCACCATTTTGTTGCTGCGGGTATCCCGGGGGTTGGGGGCTGTACCCGGGGACTAGTGTGTGAGTGGTGCTGGCTCCTGCACAGTGACAGAAACTGGGTGTTGCACGTAATGTCACAGTGAAACACCCATATTCTGTCACTGAAGAAGAGCCGGCACTTTGGTGTCACCCCACTTGGCGGGTGACACTCGGGTGTGTGCCGCAACCCCGTTGTGATGCCACTGACCCATGGGAAGCTTTACGTGGCTTACCCATGTGTTAGTAGCCCCAAGCATCTTTTGTGTTAGTCCCTGAAGAAAAACTTCAAATATTGTTTACAATTTTGTAATCAATGGCCTAATTCAGTAAGGATTGCAAATTCTGCTAAGTAACAGAATTTGCAATCCTTTGGTTCGCATGCTGGGGCCACCCATCACAGGGCATGGCCACCCAGCATGCCGCCTCCCTTCTTGACCACGCTGAAATTGCAGTCTCAGTGCAGTTCAGCGTGATCATAAAAAATGGGTTAGCCTCCTGTTGGTGCAGACTGTACGTGTGCGCAGGAAGCCGCCACCATTTTTGTGATCGCAACGGCTGCATGTGATGTCATGCAGCCGCTCTGACCACGCCTCCTGTTTCTCCGTTGAAGCCCTGCCCCCGCACCGCTCCATCTCCGACTTTGAAATGGAGTGTTGCTGACCCCCCCCCGCACCGATTGACAGTCACAGAAAATGCAGGCGCATGCGTATGCTCTTAGCAATTTTTGCAGTTGGATTGCTTATTGTGATTGCAATCCAACCTGAATCAGGCTCTATTACCTATCACAATGCACTGCAGGTAGTACAAAATGGGGTTAATATAGGAGAAAACCCCCCAGAGCTGTGCTTTGTGGACACTTTTCAGAGAACAAATTTGTTAGCATGGAAATGGAGTGTTGTTGACCCCCCTCCCCCCCCCCCTTCACCGATTCACAGGCAGAGGTGATCGCATTATCTGCGGGGTGCCGCAGAAAATGCAGGCGGATGCGTATGCTCTTAGCAGTTTTTGCAGTTTGATTGCGATCCAACCTGAATCAGGCCCCATTACCTATCACAATGCACTGCGGGTAGTACAAAATGGGGTTAATATAGGAGAAAAAACCCCAGAGCTGTGCTCCTTAACTGTCCCTGGTGGCTAGTGGAGCGGCTGCCCAGTAATCAGTGTCCACGCCAGTGCGCACACGGCCCGCCCCCTACAGCCATGCTGGATCACGGTATAGTGTGGGCACAGAAGCCCCTTACCTCCCTTTCATCAGCGGCCTCGTGATCCCGGAGGGCGGTGTGTGTGTGACTGACCTTAGGAAGAAACCGGAGCCTCCGCTGCAGTGACCCAGCAACCAGGGCACGGGAGTATACTGCGCCGCTGGGAGTGACGGAGCTGCAGTAAAGATGTCTATTAGACCTAGCCTGCTGCAGCCCTTGTACATTCTTATAAAAAAAGTTCTTCTTTTCTTGTCAAAATTAATAGCTAAGTATAGGCTGCCTGAGGCAGCCCCCTGTTAAGTGTCCTGCTACTGAAGGCACCAACTACAAACTGAGCTCCCTGTTCATGGAAGCGAGGTTATAGAGCAGGGGGCGCTGAGCATCTTGGGAACAGTCAAAAGCTTTGAGCCTGTTGGTGCCTCAGATCAAGATCCTACTCTACACCACAATGTGAATCCTTGTGGAGTCCAGTGTACCCCACAGAAGAAATGAATGTGTCACACCCATTGGCAGCAACATTAGAATAGCTGCTGATGGGCACAATTGAGAAAGGAAGGGGGGAAAATATTTGAATCCAGCACATATATGTAATTTGAATATGTAATTTGTACCTTCCTACTTTAAAATGTAATGGATGAACCTCACCCTGTGAGAACTATCTTCATGATCAAGAGATCTCATATGCAAGATAAGTATGTGTTGGCAGAGGCGCTCACTGGGCAGAGATGCTGATCGCATCTCTGGCATGTGCCGGTGCACTGCGGCACCAGCACACACACACACACTTCAGACCTGATCTCCTGTTGTGTGAATATGCACAGCAGAGATCAGGTCTGAATACAGCTGTCAGTAAGGCAGGGATCTGCTGCTGCCAGTGAGGCAGGGATGTGCTGCTGTCAGTGAAGCAGTGATCTGCTGCTGCCAGTGAGGCAGGGATCTGCTGCTGCCAGTGAGGCAGGGATGTGCTGCTATAAGTGAGGCAGGTATGTGCTGCTGTCAGTGAAGCAGGGATGTGCTGCTGTCAGCGAGGCAGTGATCTGCTGCCCACTATCTCCCTATCACCCCTGCCTGAGTCACACACTTTCCCTGTCACCCCTGCCCCAGTTACCCACTATCTCCCAGTCACCGCTGCCTCAGTTAACCACTATACCTGCGACCCCTGCCTCAGTCACCCACTATACCAGTCACCCCTGCTTTAGTCACCCACTATCTCTGTCACCCCTGCCTCAGTCAACCACTATCTCCATATCACCCCTGGCCAAGGGGTAGATACGCCCCTGAGGGTCAGGGCCAGCAACAGAAATCTCGGGGCCCAGTACACTGATATCTCTGGGGCGGCTGTAAGAGTGCGGGGTTGTACGGATGTATGAGAGCGGGGTTGTACGGATGTATGAGAGCGGCAGTGTATGGATGTATGAGAGCAACAGTGTACAGTTGTGTGAGAGCGGCAGTGTGCGGATGTATGAGAGTGGCGGTGTACGGATGTATGAGAGCGGCAGTGTATGGATGGCAGCGTCATAGGGAGGGATGTCGGAATGCTGTTATAGGGTTCCTAATACAAAATGCCACGTTGGGCTTGATGGGCAGGTAGTGCGGCAAGCACACCCAAATTGGCATCTGACGTCGCCTGCAGTCCACACTGTTGTGAGGAGTCAGAGTTAATTTTGACTGTGTAGTGTACTCACAGAGGACCTACCGCCCGTCCCCTCCTCGCATCTGAGCAGCAGGTCAGGCTCTTATTTTCTTTTTAATCAGGAGAGGCCGAGTGAACTGTGAGCAGGGGGGCAGAGCTACATGGGACCCAGAGGGGCTGCTGTGCTGTCAGAGAGGGAGAGAAAGAGAGAGATGAAGCTACTGCAGATCCCCAGCTGATTGTGAGGTGCCGGGTTGAAGGGTGATGTGATCACCCTTCTCCCTCGCTGCCGCTGGGGACCGCATCTAGGCTTCCTCCATCGAGGGCATGCGGCGCAGCAGTGGGCAGCGTGTAATGAGTTTGTCTGACTCATTATACTGCTGCCTGTTGTGGACACCTCCGTCCGTACGGACTGGTGTACATGCCCAGCACAGAGGTGACAGTGTTGGTGGAAGTGCTGCCCAGTTCTGACCCTGCAGGCCTCCCTGATCTGACTGCGGCCGCTGCTACTGCTGCGGCCCGAAACCCCTGCCGGTCCCCTCCATAGACTTCTGCCTGTCCAGCGCTGAGGTACTAGGGGTATCCCAGCTGCGGGAAGGGTATGTCTCTGGCTTTCTCTCCGGCAGGGGAAGGTGACAGCGGCGGAGGAAGTGTTGCCCACCTCAGACACTGCAGGCCTCCCCGATCCAGCTGCGGCCACAGCTGATGCTGCCAGAACCCCCTGCTGGTCTCCTTTGTTGACTGCCGCATGGCCAGTGCTGAAGTACTGGGGGTAGGCCAGCTACGGGAAGAGTGTATCTGCCTCGGGCTCTCTCTCTCTGTCAGGGGAAGGAAGGGCTGATTCTCTGGCACAACAGGGAGGGCTAGGCTGCAGGAACACAGCACTGGAAGAAACAGGAGGCCGAACTCATGACCAAAAAGTGAGCAGTGCAGTGATCAGCCCCCTAGTCTTTCCCTCTCTCTGGGTGCAGAGCTGTATTCTACAGAGAGAGCTGGGATGGGAAGAAGGGGAACGGCACCTGACACACACATACACGCGCGGCACCTGACACACACATACACGCGCAACACCTGACACACACACATACACGTGCGGCACCTGACACACACACACGTAGCATCAGACACAATAAAATAAACATGCAGCACCTGACCCACACATACACGCGCAACACCTGACACACACACACATACACGTGCGGCACCTGACACACACACGTACCATTATACACAATAAAATAAACATGCAGCACCTGACACATGCATATACACGCAGCACCTGACACATGCATATACACGCAGCACCTGACACATGCATATACACGCAGCACCTGACACATGCATATACACGCAGCACCTGACACATGCATATACACGCAGCACCTGACACATGCATATACACGCACACCATCAGACACACACATACACACGCAGTGCCTTACTCACACACACATAGACACGTGCAGCACCTGAGGTACACACATGTACACGCGCAGCACCTGACGCACACACATGTACACGCGCAGCACCTGACGCACACTCATGTACACACGCAGCACCTGACGCACACTCATGTACACGCGCAGCACCTAATGCACACTCATGTACACGCGCAGCACCTGACGCACACTCATGTACACGCGCATCACCTGACACAGACATACGTATTCATGCACAGCACCAGACATACACTTGTACACACGCGGAGCACCTGATACTCACACACATATACACCCGCAACACCTGACACACACACACACACACACACACACACACGCACGCGGCAGCTGACGCATACACACGCACCATCAGACACACTCATATATACATGCAGCACCTGACACACACATACACACAGGAGCTGACACACACATACACAGGCAGCACCTGACACACACACACATATACACGCGCAGCACCTGACACCACGCACTCACACGTACAAGCAATGCATTTCACGCCTACCTCCAGCCTCAGTTACAGGCTGCTGCCGCCTACCCCCCTCCCTGCATCAGCTGCAAAGGCAGCAAAATATTTTGACCAAAGTCTAAAGGCCCGTACACATTAAACGATGTCGCTCTGTGAGCTACATCGTCTAATGTTTCCCCTCCCGGGCCGGCCGGCGGCCGACTGTACACACTGAGCGATATGACCGCTCATATCGCTCAGTGACGTCACGCCCCCGCCAGCCCTGCATGAAGGTCGTGGACGACAGTCCACATCCTTCCTGCATGCCCTACCGACAGCGAAGATTGTTGCCGACCCGCGGGGCCGCGCATCGTTTGTCGCTGGCTGCATACACACTTAACGATAAAATGAGCGACGTCGCTCATTAAATCGTTAAGTGTGTACGGACCTTAAACAATTTGGTTTGGTTAATAAAATAATTTTGCACAGAACAGTGATGTTATACGAACATTTTCATTAAACATTTAAAAAATCAAATGTTTATTCTTTAAGTGAAATTTTACATTTCTGAATAAAAAAAATAAATTTAAAAAAAGCGATGAAATTCCATAGACAAAAAACCTTACGGTTTCACATGTCCCATTAAGGCTTCTTAGACATGATCGAAATTTCAGAAACCTGTTGTAACTCTTCCACTCAAACTCCAAAAAGCAATGAAATTCCAATCATTAAGGCTGACGCCTTAATGGACGTGTTCCTTGCGCAATACAGATATGGTATGCCATCACAGCCTGTGGGTAAGTGCAGATTCAGCACTCTCACAGAGTGAGATTGCTGTCACTCACACAATGGTGGAGCTGCTAATTCACAGATTTGTGTGCTCATTGGAATACACACATGCAGTCTATGCAACTGAAGGTCTGAGCGGAAGACAAAGCTGCTCAGATGAGGTAAGAGTGTTGTTGATTGGAGGGAGGAGAGCGGTGTGGATGGGGGAACAGAAGTGTGTGGATAGAGGGAACACTAAGCAGCACTAATGGGGGGGACAGAGAAACACAGGGGGTAATTCAGACCGCAGCAGCAGCAGCGATTGAAGTCTGAATTAGTTTGTGAGGTACGCACGTGCAATGGCCGCACTGCGCGTGCGTACCCCAGGAGCCCAGTGAGATGCTATCACCCTGCCTGATTGATAGGCAGAGGTGGTTGCGGGGAAGGAGGGGGGCGTGCAAACAGCGTTAGAATGCCATTGGCAGGGCATGGTCTGCACAACGGAGGCGTTTCCGGACCACTGGGGGGTGGGCTGTGGCGGTTATCCCCCTGCCAAGAGTGCAGGATCCACTAAATTTACCTTCAGGATGTCAGCTACATGAATAGGGTAAGAGTGGTGTGGATAGGGGGTAGATTAAGCAGCAAGTATGGGAAGGGAGACAGAGCGGTGCAGATGGGGGAAATGGTGCAGATGGGTTGAAAACACTGGCATGGATGGGTAGAAAACTGGTGCAGATGGGAGAGAAGACAGTGTGCCATGTACTGGAGGAGGCGGAGTGACGTTGAAGAAGGAAACACTGAGCAGCACAGAGAGAAGGAAACGGTGGTACAGACAATGCACAGGTGGGGAAAGACAGATGGTACAGATAAGTTAGTACAGACTAGCACAGATGGGAGAACACAGCAGTAGGGATTGGGGAAGACCGGGCAGCATGGTGGTGTATAGGGGAAGTAAGTGTAGATGCATAGACCGTAGATGGGGTATTATAGTTTAGCAATTAACCAAGATGTTTGAGGGAGCTAAATGTGTATACTAAGTGAGATGGATGTATGGAGTTAGAAGGATGTTGTAACAAGGTGGCTTTGTTGTGTTGACTGAATGGGATGGTTGTGGGCACTGTGTGGGATGGGAGCACCACAAAACTGCTCAGACCTTCAGTTGCATAGACTGCATGTGTGTATTCCAATGAGCACACAAATCTGTGAATTAGCAGCTCCACCATTGTGTGAGTGACAGCAATCTCACTCTGTGAGAGTGCTGAATCTGCACTTACCCACAGGCTGTGATGGCATACCATATCTGTATTGCGCAAGGAACACGTCCATTAAGGCGTCAGCCTTAATGATCGGAATTTCATTGCTTTTTGGAGTTTGAGTGGAAGAGTTACAACAGGCTTCTGAAATTTCGATCATGTCTAAGAAGCCTTAATGGGACATGTGAAACCGTAAGGTTTTTTGTCTATGGAATATATATATATATATATATATATATATCACAAACATATATGATTCATACATATATCACACACACATACATGATACATACATGAGAAAGACCTGGGATGGTGATGAGGCCAGGGCCCCCTGCTGATGTTGCGTTGAGGTTCAATCCCACCCAGGGACCTAATTGACCTTGTTATCAGATTTTGGTGATCTTTAAGTAGACAAGTCAAATTTCATACCCCCTGTTATGGTGTAGGGTACCTGGCCTTCTCTGATGTAATCAGAGTTAGATTTGATTCAGTGATTTTATAAAAACATCTAGGAAGCACAATTTAGCAGTGGGTTGCAGAGAAAAAGAAATATGCTGGCAAAAAAATCAAATTGCGTGATTAAACAGCTCTTCATTTTCTGGCTTTATTTTTATGCTAACAAATTTGTTCTCTGAAAAGTGTCCACAAAGCCAAGTCTCTGATTAACACCTTTGTAGGGATGGTTTTTCACCTATTACTAAATTAAACTTGCTTCATTGGAAAGGCAGCAAGATGCATCCTCATTTCAATGTCTACTGAAATAATACAGGTTGACACCAGGAAACATTAACGCCACTGCATCCTTGCTGCTTTCTCATGTGGAAGTCTGTTTAATGTGAAAACAAGGTGATATCTAATTAGCACACAGGTAAGGAATTAAGAAAATCTTTATTTAAGGGTGAAGATGTTTCTCACAAAATCGTTGCCCCAATGCATCATTGAAATTCAAGCTGGAAAGATGATTTTAATATATCACTTGTACATTTTGTATTGCTCTTCTGGTGACAATGTAGTTTGTTTTTGTCAATTACCATTTTAATAATAGGGTAAAGAAAATGAAGTGGATTTTTGAAAGAAAACAATACTGTCAATATACTATTAAAACAAATTAAAATGGTAAAAGTTATTGTACTTTAAGTAAAAATAAAAGAGCCAAAATATCAATCCCAGTTTTGGATTACTTTAATTAACAAAAAAAAAATGCATATAGCAGAGGATAGTTTCAATCTGCCTACCTCTGGGTTATGGGCCTAGCATGCTTCCATTGCAGTACTCTGCTGCACATGTAAGTGCAAGAGATCCTGAAGCACTCACTCATCATGGGAAAGTACCAATGTGTTTCTTCGTTGGTTGATGGAAGAAACATCTTACAAAAACTCTCCAGATTATTGACTTTTTAAAGTTTTTCTAGGAAACGTTTTAGATGAATGCTTATTAGCCTTTGTCAGTATGAACTTTTGCAAAGTGTCTCTGTGGCGCAATCAGTTAGTATGTACGGCTATTAACCAAAAGGTTGGTGGTTCAATCCCACCCAGGGACCTAATTGACCTTGTTATCAGATTTTGGTGATCTTTAAGTAGACAAGTCAAATTTCATACCCCCTGTTATGGTGTAGGGTACCTGGCCTTCTCTGATGTAATCAGAGTTAGATTTGATTCAGTGATTTTATAAAAACATCTAGGAAGCACAATTTAGCAGTGGGTTGCAGAGAAAAAGAAATATGCTGGCAAAAAAATCAAATTGCGTGATTAAACAGCTCTTCATTTTCTGGCTTTATTTTTATGCTAACAAATTTGTTCTCTGAAAAGTGTCCACAAAGCACAGCTCTGGGGGGTTTTCTCCTATATTAACTGCGTGTGTGTCAGGCGCTGCATGTGTGTCAGGCGCTGCGTGTGTGTCAGGCGCTGCGTGTGTGTCAGGCGCTGCGTGTGTGTCAGGCGCTGCGTGTCTGCGTGTGTGTCAGGCGCTGCGTGTCTGCGTGTGTGTCAGGCGCTGCGTGTCTGCGTGTGTGTCAGGCGCTGCGTGTCTGTGTGTCAGGTGCTGCGTGTGTGTGTCAGGTGCTGCGTGTGTGTGTGTCAGATGCTGCGTGTCTGCGTGTGTGTCAGGTGCTGCGTGTGAGTATGTCAGGTGCTGCGTGTGTCAGAAGCATGTGAGTGTCAGGTGCGTGTGTGTGTCAGGTGCTGCGTGTGTCAGGCGCTGCGTGTGTCAGGCGCTGCGTGTGTCAGGCGCGTGTGTGTCAGGCGCTGCCTGTGCGTCAGGCGCTGCGTGTCTGTGTGTGTCAGGCGCTGCGTGTCTGTGTGTGTCAGGCGCTGCGTGTGTGTCAGGCGCTGCCTGTGCGTGTGTGCCAGGCGCTGCCTGTGCGTGTGTGTCAGGCGCCGCGTGTCTGTCAGGCGCCGCGTGTCTGTCAGGCGCCGCGTGTGCGTCAGGCGCCGCGTGTGCGTCAGGCGCCGCGTGTGCGTCAGGCGCCGCGTGTCTATGTGCGTCAGGCACCGCGTGTGAGTGTGTGCGTGTGTGTCAGGTCCGTGTGAGTGTCAGGTGCTGCGTCTGTGTGTGCGTGTGTCAGGTGCTGCGTGTGAGTGTGTGCGCGTGTGTCAGGTCCGTGTGAGTGTCAGGTGCTGTGTGTGTGTGTGTCAGGTGCTGTGTGTGTGCGTGTGTGTCAGGTGCTGTGTGTGTGTGTGTGTCAGGTGCTGTGTGCGTGTGCGTCAGGCGCTGCATATGCGTATGCGTGTCAGGCGTTGCATGTCTGTGTGTCAGGCGCTGCGTGTCTGGGGGGGGTGGCCGGACACACAGCAGAGAGGGGGGGGGGTGGCTGGACACACAGCAGAGAGGGGAGGGTGACCGGACACACGGCAGGGAGGGGAGGGGGTAGGGGGTGGCCGAACACAGCAGGAAGAGGGGGGAGTTGCCGAACACACAGCAGGGGAGGGGAGGGGATGGTGGCCAGACAAACAGCAGGGGAGGGGAGGGGGGGGGAGGGTAGGCCGGACACACAGCAGGTGAGGGGGGGGTGGCTGGACACACAGCAGGGAGGGGGGGTAGGCAGGACACACAGCAGGGGAGGGGAGGGTGGCCGGACAAAAAGCAGGGAGGGGGGGGTAGGCCGGACACACAGCAGGGGAGGGGGGGTGGCTGGACACACAGCAGGTGAGGGGGGGGCTGGACACACAGCAGGTGAGGGGGGGGGGGGCTGGACACGCAGCAGGTGAGGGGGGGGGGGCTGGACACGCAGCAGGGGAGGGGGGGGTAGGCCGGACACACAGCAGGGGAGGGGAGGGTGGCCGGACACACAGCATGGGAGGGGAGGGTGGCCGGACACACAGCAGGGGAGGGGAGGGTGGCCGGACACACAGCAGGGAAGGGGAGGGTGGCCGGACACACAGCAGGGAAGGGGAGGGTGGCCGGACAAACAGCAGGGAGGGGGGGGTAGGCCGGACACACAGCAGGGGAGGAGGGGGGGGCTGGACACACAGCAGGTGAGGGGGGGGGGCTGGACACACAGCAGGTGAGGGGGGGGGTAGGCCGGTCACACAGCAGGGAGGGGGGGGGGTAGGCCGCCGGACACACAGCAGGGGAGGGGAGGGTGGCCGGACAAACAGCAGGGATGGGGGGGTAGGCCGGACACACAGCAGGTGAGGGGGGGGGTGGCTGGACACACAGCAGGTGAGGGGGGGGGTCTGGACACACAGCAGGGAGGGGGGGGTAGGCCGGACAAACAGCAGGGAGGGGGGGGGGGTAGGCCGGACACACAGCAGGGAGGGGGGGGGGGCTGGACACACAGCAGGGGGGGGTAGGCCAGACACACAGCAGGTGAGGGGGGGGTGGCTGGACACACAGCAGGGAGGGGGGGGGGGGTAGGCCGGACACACAGCAGGTGAGGGGGGGGGGGCTGGACACACAGCAGGTGAGGGGGGGGGGGGCTGGACACACAGCAGGTGAGGGGGGGGGGGGTAGGCCGGACACACAGCAGGTGAGGGGGGGGTGGCTGGACACACAGCAGGGAGGGAAGGGGGTAGCCTTATTATAATAACCGTGTGGGGGAGGAGTCTGCGGCGGTGGGTGAATGAGATGTGGGGGCAGGCTGCTAAGGGTGCAGGGGAGGAGGGGAAGGGAGCCGGATGGATCTGAATGTGAGCCGCACGTAAGGGACCATACTGATCCTCCCCACCTCAGCCCGCTGGTGCTGCTGCTGCTGCTGCCTGACTTCTTCCGTGCAGCACAGCTGTCTTCTCCGGCTGCCGCTGCCGCTCCCGCACCCGCTTCAGGTGTGGGGGTAAAACACCGCTCAGTAGGCAAGCGCTGTCAGTCAGGAGTCAGCGCTGCACCGGATGTCTCTTCTGGATGTCCTCTGACTTTCTCCTGCGGCGCAACTCCAGCTATTCCTCCCGCTGCGGCTCCCACTTCGGGTAAGGGGACCATATTGCTCAGTAGTGAGCACTTTCGGTAAGCCTGCGGCTGCTATGCCGCTACCCCTCTCCTCCACAGTCCTAATGGGTCGCTGCAGTCTGTAAGGGACCGCAGGTGCACACACCCAGGAACCGCTGGCTCTCCTCCCGCCGCCAGCAGCTACTTTTATAACCTCAGCCTGCACGAGACCCCTTCCCTCACTCACTCTCGCTCTCCTGGCGGCCACTGCGCAGCCGCAACAAATTGAAAAGCCTTATCTCTATAATGGGGCATATTTCTCTTAATTAAAAAAACCCTATAACTTTCTGAAAAACCACAACCCCAAAAGGCACTACACTGGGGCATACTCTATCTAGTAAAACAAACCCCAAGTCTTAATTCGTCCTCTATTCGGAGTTATGCCTTCCCAAAAAATATCTAATTCACTCTATAGGAAAACGGTGTCAAAAAGCCACAAAGGAAGTCACAGAAAAAAACTGACAGTTGGAACTTTAGGTTACTCCCAATTCCTCATTTTTTATTATTTTGCCCTGAAATTTGGCATGCAGCACCGGGTGACGATTCTACACGCCCATGCCAAATTTCAGCTCAGTACGTCCAATCAGTTTTGAGGTGTAGCCCCTCAAACACCATGCCCCCATCTCAGAAGTTCCCTATGGGAGAATTCCGTTTGTTCGATTCAGCCTTAATATAAGGGCACGACCGTGCCCTTATAATATCTATCTATCTATCTATCTATCTATCTATCTATCTATCTATCTATCTATCTATCTATCTATCGTATGTGTGTGTATATATACATCTATACATACATGCGCTAACACCTGGACATACACTGATGTACCCACACCTAATATCCATACATACACGCCCTGACACCTGGACATACACCAACATTCCCACACCTGCATCTATACATAAACATGCTGACACCTGGACATACACCAACGTACAAGCACCTGCATCTATATATACACGCGCTGACAAATGGACATACACCGACGTACCCACACTTGCATCTATACATACATGCACTGACATCTGGACATACAAGCACCTGCATCTATACATACACGCGCTGACACCTGAACCTACACTGACCTTCCCACACCTGCATCTATACATACACATTCTGACACCTGGACATACACAGACGTACCCACACCTGCATCTATACATACACGCGTTGACACCTGGACGTACACTGACGTACACACACCTACATCTATATATGCATGGATGCAAATGTGGGTACGTCTGTATACGTCCAGGTGTTAGCATGTGTATGTATAGATGTTAGGTGTGGGTACATCAGTGTATGTCCAGGTGTCAGCACATGTATGTATAGATTCACATGTGGGTAAGCCGGTGTACGTCCACGTGTCAGCATGTGTAGGTATAGATGCAGGTGTGGGTACGTTGGTGTACGTTTAGGGGTCAGCGTGTTAATGTATAGATGTTGGTGTGTGTATGTCAGTGTACGTACAGATATAGGTGTGTGTGTGTGTATGTATGTATGTATGTATGTATGTATGTATGTATGTATATGTATAGAGGAAGGTGTGATACATACATATAACACATACATGATAGATACATACATATATCACACACACGATAGATAGATAGATAGATAGATAGATAGATAGATAGAACACATACATACAAGATAGATACATACATACATACATACATACATGATAGATACATATATATACACACACATACGATAGATAGATAGATAGATAGATAGATAGATAGATAGATAGATAGATAGATAGATAGATAGATAGATATATCACAAACATATATGATTCATACATATATCACACACACATACATGATACATACATGAGAAAGATGAGGCCAGGGCCCCCTGCTGATGTTGCGTTGAGGAAGGCAGTGTTCCAGGGCGGATGCCAGTCGGGGAGAGCGCCGCGCAGCCCGGGAAAAATACTGCTGAGGAGCTACATCTGGAAGAGCCCCTGGGAGGGAGAGTGCCACATGCCCCATCCTGCGCGGCAGACTCTGCAGGCCTGCACATGGGAAGGGAGGTCTCTGGCCACACGTACTCACCCTTCTGCTGAAGCCCTCTCCAGCGGGGAGCGGGGCCAGGATGAACCTCAACCTGTGAGAACTATCTTCATGATCAAGAGATCTCATATGCAAGATAAGTATGTGTTGGGATAGGGCTGGGGAGGGTGGCTGCTCGGGCACACCCCCGTCAAGTTAAGGAGATTTAACTGAGGAAGCACAAGGGAACTCTCGTCTGGGGACAACAACTGCAGGGAGACCACAAGTTAGGACATGTGTCGGACATTAAACCATATGCAACAACTATTGCAAGCATTCCTGGGGGAAGGTCTGCAGCAGACGGATTTGCATACGGTGATGTCATCCAAGCAGTGGGCCAAAGTTGGCTGGAACCCTCATCTGTATATGAAAAGAGAAAAGGGGCATGCAGGGCATGGCGGCCTTTTGCGGCGCTTGGATAACCCCAAGTTTGCATTAAACACCCCCACCCTCCTTCGGTGTGGGGCTCATGTTGGCCATGCCCAAGCCCCTGAAGCATTCAAGCTGATTTCTTGCAGCAGCTGGGCACTGTAACAGCTTCAGAGCTGCTCTACAAGACAAGTAAAAGGGTGTGGGCCCTGCAGCACCACCTGTAGTTTGCATACACACATATATAGGACAGCATCTCTTATATGCCCCAGGGTCAATAAAATAGTATCCTTGTCTAGGCTATCCATCCCCTCAGATAAGGTATTTGTCCATGCCGCTACAGCACTACACACCCAGGCCGACGCAATTGCCGGTCTGAGTAAGGTACCTGAATGTGTATAAATGGACTTCAGGGTAATCTCCTGTTTGCGGTCAGCACACTCTTTGAGGGTAGCCGTATCCTGGGACGGGAGGGCTACCTTCTTGGATAAGCGTGTTAATGCTTTGTCCACCCTAGGGGAGGATTCCCATCGTAACCTATCCGTTGATGGGAAAGGATACGCCATAAGAATCCTTTTGGAAATCTGCAGTCTTTTATCTGGAGATTCCCAAGCTTTTTCACATAACTCGTTCAGCTCGTGTGAGGGGGGAAAGGTTACCTCAGGCTTCTTTCCCTTGTACATATGTACCCTCTTGTCAGCGACAGGGGGTTCCTCTGTGATGTGCAAAACATCTTTTATTGCCATAATCATAAATCGAATGGATTTTGCCAATTTTGGCTGTAACTTTGCATCATCGTAATCGACACTGGAGTCAGAATCCGTGTCGGTATCTGTGTCAACAATCTGGGATAGTGGGCGCTTATGAGACCCTGACAGTCCCTGCAACATAGGATCAGGCATGGGTTGAAACCCTGACTGTCCCAAAGCTTCTGCCTTGTCTAATCTTTTGTGCAATGAGTTTACACTAGCATTTAAAACATTCCACATATCCATCCAATCAGCTGTCGGCGGAGACACCACATTCATTTGCTCCCGCTCCTCTCTAATATAGCCTTCTTCCTCAGACATGTCGACACACGTGTACCGACACACTTCACACACAGGGAATGCTTTTTCTGAAGACAGTTTCCCCACAAGGCCCTTTGGAGAGACAGAGAGAGAGTATGCCAGCACACCCCCCAGCGCTATATAACCCAGGAATAAAACAGTAACTTAATGTTTGCCCAGTGGTGCTGCTGTATGTAATCTGCGAATTATGTGCCCCCCCCCCCCCCCTCTTTTCAACCCTCTTGTCTAACGTGGTATAAGCAGGGTAGAGTCCGGGGAGCTTCCTCTCAGCGGTGCTGTGGAGAAAAAATGGCGCTGGTGAGTGCTGAGGGAGAAGCCCCGCCCCCTCGGAGGCGGGCTTCTGTCCCGCTTAAACTGTAAAATTGGTGGGGGCTTATACATATATAAAGTGCCCAGCTGTATATATGTTATATTTTTGCGAAAGAGGTTTATATTGCTGCCCAGGGCGCCCCCCCTGCGCCCTGCACCCTTACAGTGACCGGAGTATGTGAGGTGTATGGGAGCAAAGGCGCACAGCTGCAGTGCTGTGCGTTACCTCAGTGAAGATCATGAAGTCTTCTGCCGCCTCTGAAGTCTTCTTTTCTTCTCATACTCACCCGGCTTCTATCTTCCGGCTCTGCGAGGGGGACGGCGGCGCGGCTCTGGGACGGACGGCGAGGGTGAGATCCTGCGTACCAATCCCACTGGAGCTAATGGTGTCCAGTAGCCTAAGAAGCAGGACCTTGCAACTCAGAGAGTAGGGCTGCTTCTCTCCCCTCAGTCCCTCGATGAGGGAGTCTGTTGCCAGCAGTGCTCCCTGAAAATTAAAAACCTAACAAAATACTTTCTGTCAGAAAGCTCAGGAGAGCTCCTGAAAAGCACCCAGTCTCCACTGGGTACAGTATCAAACTGAGGTCTGGAGGAGGGGCATAGAGGGAGGAGCCAGTGCACACCCAGAACTAAAGTCTTTCTTAAAGTGCCCATGTCTCCTGCGGAGCCCGTCTATCCCCATGGTCCTTACGGAGTCCCCAGCATCCTCTAGGACGGTAGAGAAAATAGGATTTTAATACCTACCGGTACATCCTTTTCTCTTAGTCCGTAGAGGATGCTGGGCACCCGTCCCAGTGCGTACTGTGTCTGCAGTTATTAAATGGCCCTTAACTCCAGAACATTTATGTGGAGATGAAAACATCCAAGGAAGACTTGACCATCTTCCTTGGATGTTTTCCCCCTGTGTGACTGCTCTCCAGCCTCAGAGGGTTGCATCCGTGGTCCCTAGGATCCCGTCCTGGATCCCGAACCATCGCCCCTCTAGGTGGTGAGAACTGTGCAGCCACCAATGGAGTGAGATTCTGGTCTTGGAAGACAGGATTATCCTCCGGTGCATGTGTAGGTGGGATCCGGACCACTTGTCCAACAGGTCCCACTGGAACACTCTGGCATGGAACCTGCCAAACTGAATGGCCTCGTAGGCCGCAACCATCTTCCCCAGCAACTGAATGCATTGATGGATTAACACTCTTGCTGGTTTCAGAATTTGTTTGACCAGACTCTGGATCTCCAGAGCCTTTCCACTAGAAGAAAACCTCTTCTGTGTCCAGTATCACTCCCAAAAACAACAACCGCGTCATTGGGACCAACTGCGATTTTGGCAAGTTTAGGAGCCAACCATGTTGTTGAAGAACTGTCAGGGAGAGTAGATGTTTTGCACCAACTGGTCCCTGGATCTCGCCTTTATCAGGAGATCATCCAAGTACGGGATAATTGTGACTCCTTGCTTGCGAAGGAGAACCATCATTTCCGCCATCACCCTGGTGAAAATCCTCGGAGCCGTGGACAGACCAAACGGCAACGTCTGAAATTGGTAATGACAATCCTGAATTGCAAACCTCAGGTAGCTTGATTCAGTGGCTAAATGGGAACATATAAGTAGGCATCCTTTATGTCTACCAAAACCATGAAATCTCCTTTATCCCCCGGACTGGAGATCACTACCCTGAGAGATTCCATCTTGAAATTGAATTTCTTTAGGTAGAAATTAAGGGATTTCAGATTTAAGATTGGTCTGACTGAGCCGTCCGGCTTCGGGACCACGAAGAGGCTTGAATAAAAACCTTCTCCCTGCTGACTAAGGCTGATTTGAACAATCGGTGAGGGGGAACGTCTTGAAACCCCAGTTTGTACCCTTGGGACACTATTTGTAAAGCCCACGAGTCCAGGTCCCAATGAATCCAGAACTGACTGAAGAGTTTTAGACGTGCCCCCCACTGGTGCGGGCTCCTGCAAGAGAGCCCTAGCGTCATGCAGTGGATTTGGTAAAAGCAGAGGACGATCTCTGCTCCTGCGATCTTGAAGAGGCTACAGACCTCTTCCCTCTTTTCCTTCCTCTACCTGCAAAGAAAGGGGAATCTTAACTTCTTGCATATCTATTGGGCCGAAATGACTGCGTCAGATAATGATGCGTCTTCATCCGTTGAGAGGGAACATAGGGCAAGAAGGATGACTTACCTGCGGGAGCTGCCGAGATCAAATTAACTAGGCCGTCGCCAAACAAGGCTTCACCTTCATAGGGAAGAGACTCCCTTTCTTCTTGGAGTCAGCATCAGCATTCCCTTGGTGAATCCACAATGCCCTCCTATCCGAGACTGCCATGAAATTGGCCCGTGAGCACTTGTGCCCGGTGTAGGATTTTTAAATATGTGTAGTTTACTGTATGCAAAGGTTTAAAACCTTTTAGGAACTGAGATCTAAGGTGTATTACATGTAGTTTAAAAAAAACAAAAAAGGTTTATTTTATGGCAGTAGTTTCCAAACTGGGGTTCTTGCACTGGTAGCATAGTTTGGTGGTCCAGGACCAATTAAAATTATTTATACTTTATTAAATTGGCAAAACCATTCCCTCACAACATAACTGAACCTGAGGATGACATGCTATAAACACAATTTACTTAATTTTATATTTTTTTCTGAATTTCTCAATAAAAAAAACTTTGGCCTAGGGGTGCCGTGAAACAAATTGTGATACTCTAGGGCAGGGGTGTCAAACCCATGGGCCGCATGCCGCCCCCAATGCATCCTTTTGTGGCCCACAGGCCGGGGTCCGACAGGGGTCCTTTTGTGGCCCGATCACCTTGCTTAGAGCGAGGGCAGGAGAGTGCAGCCAGAGTCTTTGCTTTCTATGTGCGGCACCATCTTCCCGAAGAGATCACCGGGAAGATAGTGCCCCTTCCACTGGCTACAGCACAGGTATACTGGGGTGGGGTAGCAAACTGGGGGCCCCAATGGGCCCCTCCAGCAGTCCCTCTACCAAAACACGTCTTTTGGTGGTTTTGCGGTGTTGTTATAACTACATGGTGACGATACTGTAGCACAGAGATTTTCAACCATTTACAACTCACGTCACACAGAACAAGATTTAAATATTGACATGGCACACTGAAATATAATGGTGATGCATGGTGCAGTATCGTGTCCTAGGATGTCATGTCGCAGCTTCTCCATAGGTAACGCCTGAACAGGCCCGGTGACAGGGGGGACAAAGGGGACACTTGTTCAGGGCTCCAAGTATTGAGAACAGAAATAATGGGGCCACAGTGCCAATATTGCTTTTTAAAGTGTATCCACCAACTGCTCAATTTAAGCAGGAAAACAATTAACAGGCCAACTAAACCCTCCCCCCTCCTTTTACCCCATCACTTTGTCCAGTCCCTGTGGTCCATACTGTATTGCCATTATTATGCATGTTGCTGTGCTGGCCCTTTTCTGAATGTCCCTGCCACCGCCACCGAAGAGCTGGATAGCCCAGTATGAAAACCACCTGCCGGCCTCACTGACGGTCCGAGTCAAAGGCTCCATTTTTTTTTAAAGATCCCTCTGCCAAGTTAAGGGGGGGTTGAGGGGGCCCCAGAGATATCAGTGTACTGGGCCCCGAGATTTCTGTTGCTGGCCCTGACCCTCAGGGGCGTATCTACCCCTTGGCCAGGATGGCACTTGCCAGGGGCACCATCCAGCTGTGCCAACCGTGGCTAAGGGATAGAGTTCTGCAGTCTCGAAAGGGCGCTATGGCAATCAGCGTGGGACTGACCAATTAGACGGTGAGGGAAGGATACTGAAATTGTCCCAACCCTGTTACAGTTTGAAACGCCCCTCAACTGCTGTCCACTGCTTCACTCCTAGCTCTGCCCCTTTGAAATTATTAATCCCTACCCCCCGGTAGGCAGAGTTCTCCAGGCCCATACTCTGGAGTCACCACTGCTGTACATTATGTGCCGGTTGTAGAGGCAGAGCGGGGAACATCAGAGAACGCCACAAATTACACAGTGGGCAAGGAGATGGCTGGAGACAGCTGCACAGCCATGCCTTGCAAGTTCGAGAGAGCTGTTGAATTTCAGCACTTCAAGTCAGAGCCTGCCCCCTGCTGCCCAAGCAGTCCGTGACAGTTAGTGTCGAGGAGGGGGGGATTTGTGCATGTGTGCTATCAGTGTGTGTGTGGGGGGGTGGAGGATGTGTGTGACTGTGAGGGAGCTGTCAGTGTCAGTGGGGAGAGGAGCAGGAGGGAGTTGTCAGTGTGTGGAAGTGATGAGAGTTGTCAGTACTGGGGAAATGTGTGTGTGTGTACTAGATTTAGGAGTGTGTGTTTGTGAGAGGTTTCAGTTGGGGAATTAGAGTTCATACAGTAATTAAATGTTTTCATATTGAGAACTACATCTCCCAGCATATACAGTGTGCTGGGGATGCTAACAAGCTTTATTTAAAAGTTTAAAAAACATTGCTTTTATGACTGCAATGGTTAAAAAGGGAGAGATATAAATCAATTTATCAGTGAATGATCGCAGTTTGAGCTGTTACATTTTACTGAACCACCTATCCCTCCACACTCACTACCTGTCCTCAGGATACATTTACCATCCCGGCAGACGGTATACCGGCGGTCATTTGACCGATGTTGGAATCCTGACACCACTTGGGAGACTGATGCCGGCACACAGACAGCCAACATCCCGAAGGCGAGTATTGGAGGGAGGGTTAGGACCGGAGGAGGGGGTGTTAGGGAAGGCACTAGGAGGTGGGGGGGGGGGGTTAGTCCTAGCTGCCACCCCCTGAGGGTTAGCCCTATCCGCCACCCCCCCCAGAGGGTTAGGATTAGGATTAGGTATCATGTGACTGCTGGAATCCCGAGCGCCGGATGCCATACCCAACCCCCTTTACTTTTTCAGGCATTTCTATCTCTCCTCTCTCTATGGTGTTCCGATTGCTCACTTTCCCTTGTGCTTTTCTCTCTCTCTCTCTCTCCTTTGGTTAGAGCATCAGTTTCTGTAGTCCACTTTATCCTTATTTTCTCTAACGTCCTAAGTGGATGCTGGGGACTCCGTAAGGACCATGGGGAATAGCGGCTCCGCAGGAGACTGGGCACATCTAAAGAAAGCTTTAGGACTAGCTGGTGTGCACTGGCTCCTCCCCCTATGACCCTCCTCCAAGCCTCAGTTAGATTTCTGTGCCCGACGAGAAGGGTGCACACTAGGGGCTCTCCTGAGCTTCTTAGTGAAAGTTTTAGTTTAGGTTTGTTATTTTCAGTGAGACCTGCTGGCAACAGGCTCACTGCATCGAGGGACTAAGGGGAGAAGAAGCGAACTCACCTGCGTGCAGAGTGGATTGGGCTTCTTGGCTACTGGACATTAGCTCCAGAGGGACGATCACAGGTCCAGCCTGGATGGGTCCCGGAGCCGCGCCGCCGGCCCCCTTACAGAGCCAGAAGAGCGAAGAGGTCCGGAAAAATCGGCGGCAGAAGACGTTCCTGTCTTCAATAAGGTAGCGCACAGCACTGCAGCTGTGCGCCATTGCTCTCAGCACACTTCATACTCCGGTCACTGAGGGTGCAGGGCGCTGGGGGGGGCGCCCTGAGACGCAATAAAACACGACAGAAATACCTTACATGGCAAAAAATACATCACATATAGCTCCTGGGCTATATGGATGCATTTAACCCCTGCCAAAATATACAAAAAACCGGGAGATAAGGCCGCCGGAAAGGGGACGGAGCCTATCTCCTCAGCACACTGGCACCATTTTCCCTCACAGCTCAGTTGGAGGGAAGCTCCCCTGGCTCTCCCCTGCAGTCACTACACTACAGAAAGGGTTAAAAAAGAGAGGGGGGCACTAATTAGGCGCAGTATTAAAACATACAGCAGCTATAAGGGGAAAAACACTTATATAAGGTTATCCCTGTATATATATAGCGCTCTGGTGTGTGCTGGCATACTCTCCCTCTGTCTCCCCAAAGGGCTAGTGGGGTCCTGTCCTCTATCAGAGCATTCCCTGTGTGTGTGCTGTGTGTCGGTACGTTTGTGTCGACATATATGAGGAGAAAAATGATGTTGAGACGGAGTGTCTGTAACAGTGATGTCACCCCCTAGGGGGTCGACACCTGAGTGGATGTACTGTTGAAAATTACGTGACAGTGTCAGCTCTATATAAAAACAGTGGTTGACATGAGACAGCCGGCTACTCAGCTTGTGCCTGTCCAGACGTCTCATAGGCCGTCAGGGGCTCTAAAGCGGCCGTTACCTCAGATGGCAGATACAGACGCCGACATGGATACTGACTCCTGTGTCGACGGTGAAGAGACAACCGTGATTTCCAGTAGGGCCACACGTTACATGATTGATACAATGGAAAATGTTTTTATACATTTCTGATAATACGAGTACCACCAAAAAGGGGTATTATGTTCGGTGGGGGAAAAACTACCTGTAGTTTTCCTAAATCTGAAAAATAAAATGAGGTGTGTGATGATGCGTGGGTTTCCCCCCGATAACACTTGATAATTTCTTAAAAAGTATTGGCTGCATACCCTTTCCCGCCAGAGGTTAGGGTGCGTTGGGAAACACCCCCTAGGGGGGATAAGGCGCTCACACGCTTGTAAGAACAAGGGCTCTACCCTCTCATGAGATGGCCGCCCTTAAGGATCCTGCTGATAGAAAGCAGGAGGGTATCCAAAAATGTATTTACACACATACTGGTGTTATACTGCGACCAGCTATCGCCTCAGCCTGGAGGTGCAGTGCTGGGTTGGCATGGTCGGATTCCCTGACTGGAAATATTGATATCCTAGATAAGGATAGTATATTATTGCCTATAGAGCATTTAAAAGATGCATTTCTATATATGCATGATGCACAGCGGAATAATTGCCGACTGGCATCAAGTATAAGTGCGTTGTCCAATTCTACCAGTAAAATGGTCAGGTGATGCGGATTCCAAACGGCATTTGGAAGTATTGCCTTTGAAAGGGGACATTTGGGGTCGGTCCTTTAGACCTGGTGGCCACGGCAACAGCTGGGAAATCCACGTTTGTACCCCAGGTCGCCTCTCAAAATAAGACGCCGTATTATCAGGCGCAGTCCTTTGTTGGCAAGCGGACAAAAGGTTCCTCTTTTCTGCTCGTGACAGACGGAGAGGAAAAAGGCTGCAGAGATCAGCCAGTTCCCAGGAACAGAAACCCTTTCCCGCCTCTGCCAAGCCCTCAGTATGACGCTAGGGCTATACAAGCTCAGGCACGGTGGGGGCCCGTTCTCAATGAATTTCAGTGCGCAGTGGGCTCACTCGCAAGTAGACCCCTGGATCCTTCAGGTAATATCTCAGGGGTACATATTGGAATTCGAGACGTCTCCCCCTCGCCGTTTCCAAAAGTTGGCTTTACCGACGTCTCCCTCTGACAGGGAGGCAGTTTTGGAAGCCATTCACAAGCTGTATTCCCAGCAGGTGATAATCAAGGTACCCCTCCTGCAACAGGGAACGGGGTATTATTCCACACTATTGTGGTACCGAAGCCAGACGGCTCGGTGAGACCGATTCTAAATCTAAAATCTAAAATCTTTGAACACTTACATACAGAGGTTCAAATTCAAGATTGAGTCACTCAGAGTAGTGATTGCGAACCTGGAAGAAGGGGACTACATGATGTCTCGGGACATCAAGGATGCTTACCTTCATGTCAAAATTTACCCTTCTCACCAAGGGTACCTCAGGTTATGGTACAGAACTGTCACTATCAGTTCAGACGCTGCCGTAGGGATGGTCCACGGCACCCCGGGTCTTTACCAAGGTAATGGACGAAATGATATCCCTTCGAAGGAAGGGAATTTTAGTTATCCCTTACTTGGACGATTCCCTGATAAGGGTAAGATCCAGGGAACAGTTGGAGGTCGGTGTAGCACTATCTCAGGTAGTGTTGCGGCAGCACGATTGGATTCTCAATATTCCAAAATCGCAGCTGGTTCCGACGACTTGTCTTCTGTTTCCTAGGGATGATCCTGGACACAGTCCAGAAAAAAGGTGTTTCTCCCGGAAGAGAAAGCCAGGGAGTTATCCGAGCTAATCAGGAACCTCCTAAAACCGAACCAAGTCTCAGTGCATCAATGCACAAGGGTTCTGGGAAAAAATGATGGCTTCATACGAAGCAATCCCATTCGTTAGATTCCACGCAAGAACTTTCCAGTGGAACCTACTGGACAAATGGTCCGGGTCGCATTTTCAGATGCATCAGCGGATAACCCTGTCACCAAGGACAAGGGTATCCATCCTGTGGTGGTTGCAGAGTGCTCATCTTCTAGAGGGCCGCAGATTCGGCATTCAGGACTGGGTCCTGGTGACCACGGATGCCAGCCTGCGAGGCTGGGGAGCAGTCACACAGGGAAGGAATATCCAGGGCTTAGGGTCAAGCCGGGATACATCACTTCACATAAATATCCTGAAGCTAAGGGCCATTTTAACACTTAGCAAGACCTCTGCTTCAAGGTCAGCCGGTGTTGATCCAGTCGGACAACATCATGGCAGTCACCCACGTAAACAGACAGGGTGGCACAAGAAGCAGGAGGGCAATGGCAGAAGCTGCAAGGATTCTTCGCTGGGCGGAAAATCATGTGATAGCACTGTCAATAGTATTCATTCCGGGAGTGGACAACTGCTAATAAGCATACATCTAGAACGTTTCCTAGAAAAACATTAAAAAATCAATAATCTGGAGAGTTTTTGTATGTATAGATGCAAGTGTGGGTACGTCGGTGTATGTCCATTTGTCAGCGCGTGTATATATAGATGCAGGTGCTTGTACGTTGGTGTATGTCCCGGTGTCAGCATGTGTATGTATAGATGCAGGTGTGGGAATGTTGGTGTATGTCCAGGTGTCAGGGCGTGTATGTATGGATATTAGGTGTGGGTACATCAGTGTATGTCCAGGTGTTAGCGCATGTATGTATAGATGTATATATACACACACATACGATAGATAGATAGATAGATAGAGAGATAGATAGATAGATAGATAGATAGATAGATACATATTATAAGGGCACGGTCGTGCCCTTATATTAAGGCTGAATCGAACAAACGGAATTCTCCCATAGGGAACTTCTGAGATGGGGGCATGGTGTTTGAGGGGCTACACCTCAAAACTGATTGGACGTACTGAGCTGAAATTTGGCATGGGCGTGTAGAATCGTCACCCGGTGCTGCATGCCAAATTTCAGGGCAAAATAATAAAAAATGAGGAATTGGGAGTAACCTAAAGTTCCAACTGTCAGTTTTTTTCTGTGACTTCCTTTGTGGCTTTTTGACACCGTTTTCCTATAGAGTGAATTAGATATTTTTTGGGAAGGCATAACTCCGGATAGAGGACGAATTAAGACTTGGGGTTTGTTTTACTAGATAGAGTATGCCCCAGTGTAGTGCCTTTTGGGGTTGTGGTTTTTCAGAAAGTTATAGGGTTTTTTTAATTAAGAGAAATATGCCCCATTATAGAGATAGGGCTTTTCAATTTGTTGCGGCTGCGCAGTGGCCGCCAGGAGAGCGAGAGTGAGTGAGGGAAGGGGTCTTGTGCAGGCTGAGGTTATAAAAGTAGCTGCTGGCGGCGGGAGGAGAGCCAGCGGTTCCTGGGTGTGTGCACCTGCGGTCCCTTACAGACTGCAGCGACCCATTAGGACTGTGGAGGAGAGGGGTAGCGGCATAGCAGCCGCAGGCTTACCGAAAGTGCTCACTACTGAGCAATATGGTCCCCTTACCCGAAGTGGGAGCCGCAGCGGGAGGAATAGCTGGAGTTGCGCCGCAGGAGAAAGTCAGAGGACATCCAGAAGAGACATCCGGTGCAGCGCTGACTCCTGACTGACAGCGCTTGCCTACTGAGCGGTGTTTTACCTAGAGATGAGCGCCTGAAATTTTTCGGGTTTTGTGTTTTGGTTTCGGGTTCGGTTCCGCGGCCGTGTTTTGGGTTCGAACGCGTTTTGGCAAATCTCACCAAATTATTTTTGTCGGATTCGGGTGTGTTTTGGATTCGGGTGTTTTTTTCCAAAAACACTAAAAAACAGCTTAAATCATAGAATTTGGGGGTCATTTTGATCCCAAAGTATTATTAACCTCAAAAACCATAATTTACACTCATTTTCAGTCTATTCTGAATACCTCACACCTCACAATATTATTTTTAGTCCTAAAATTTGCACCGAGGTCGCTGTGTGAGTAAGATAAGCGACCCTAGTGGCCGACACAAACACCGGGCCCATCTAGGAGTGGCACTGCAGTGTCACGCAGGATGTCCCTTCCAAAAAACCCTCCCCAAACAGCACATGACGCAAAGAAAAAAAGAGGCACAATGAGGTAGCTGTGTGAGTAAGATTAGCGACCCTAGTGGCCGACACAAACACCGGGCCCATCTAGGAGTGGCACTGCAGTGTCACGCAGGATGGCCCTTCCAAAAAACCCTCCCCAAACAGCACATGACGCAAAGAAAAAAAGAGGCGCAATGAGGTAGCTGTGTGAGTAAGATTAGCGACCCTAGTGGCCGACACAAACACCGGGCCCATCTAGGAGTGGCACTGCAGTGTCACGCAGGATGGCCCTTCCAAAAAACCCTCCCCAAACAGCACATGACGCAAAGAAAAAAAGAGGCGCAATGAGGTAGCTGACTGTGTGAGTAAGATTAGCGACCCTAGTGGCCGACACAAACACCGGGCCCATCTAGGAGTGGCACTGCAGTGTCACGCAGGATGTCCCTTCCAAAAAACCCTCCCCAATCAGCACATGATGCAAAGAAAAAGAAAAGAAAAAAGAGGTGCAAGATGGAATTGTCCTTGGGCCCTCTCACCCACCCTTATGTTGTATAAACAAAACAGAACATGCACACTTTAACCAACCCATCATTTCAGTGACAGGGTCTGCCACACGACTGTGACTGATATGACGGGTTGGTTTGGACCCCCCCAAAAAAAGAAGCAATTAATCTCTCCTTGCACAAACTGGCTCTACAGAGGCAAGATGTCCACCTCATCTTCACCCTCCGATATATCACCGTGTACATCCCCCTCCTCACAGATTATCAATTCGTCCCCACTGGAATCCACCATCTCAGCTCCCTGTGTACTTTGTGGAGGCAATTGCTGCTGGTCAATGTCTCCGCGGAGGAATTGATTATAATTCATTTTAATGAACATCATCTTCTCCACATTTTCTGGATGTAACCTCGTACGCCGATTGCTGACAAGGTGAGCGGCGGCACTAAACACTCTTTCGGAGTACACACTTGTGGGAGGGCAACTTAGGTAGAATAAAGCCAGTTTGTGCAAGGGCCTCCAAATTGCCTCTTTTTCCTGCCAGTATAAGTACGGACTGTGTGACGTGCCTACTTGGATGCGGTCACTCATATAATCCTCCACCATTCTATCAATGTTGAGAGAATCATATGCAGTGACAGTAGACGACATGTCCGTAATCGTTGTCAGGTCCTTCAGTCCGGACCAGATGTCAGCATCAGCAGTCGCTCCAGACTGCCCTGCATCACCGCCAGCGGGTGGGCTTGGAATTCTGAGCCTTTTCCTCGCACCCCCAGTTGCGGGAGAATGTGAAGGAGGAGATGTTGACAGGTCGCGTTCCGCTTGACTTGACAATTTTGTCAC
This sequence comes from Pseudophryne corroboree, assembly GCF_028390025.1. NCBI lineage: Eukaryota > Metazoa > Chordata > Amphibia > Anura > Myobatrachidae > Pseudophryne > Pseudophryne corroboree. Next base: position 165,786 of record NW_026970223.1, on the reverse strand, counting down.
CAGCAGGTCTTTCAACCCCAGCAGACCTGTGTCTGCCGGAAAGAGAGATCCAAGGTAGGCTTTAAATCTAGGATCGAGCACGGTGGCCAAAATGTAGTGCTCTGATTTCAACAGATTGACCACCCGTGAATCCTTGTTAAGCGAATTAAGGGCTGCATCCACAAGTCCCACATGCCTAGCGGAATCGCTCCCTTTTAGCTCCTTCTTCAATGCCTCCAGCTTCTTCTGCAAAAGCCTGATGAGGGGAATGACCTGACTCAGGCTGGCAGTGTCTGAACTGACTTCACGTGTGGCAAGTTCAAAGGGCATCAGAACCTTGCACAACGTTGAAATCATTCTCCACTGCACTTGAGACAGGTGCATTCCACCTACTATATCGTGCTCAATTGTATAGGCTTGAATGGCCTTTTGCTGCTCCTCCAACCTCTGAAGCATATAGAGGGTTGAATTCCACCTCGTTACCACTTCTTGCTTCAGATGATGGCAGGGCAGGTTCAGTAGTTTTTGGTGGTGCTCCAGTCTTCTGTACGTGGTGCCTGTACGCCGAAAGTGTCCCGCAATTTTTCTGGCCACCGACAGCATCTCTTGCACGCCCCTGTCGTTTTTTTAAAAATTCTGCACCACCAAATTCAAGGTATGTGCAAAACATGGGACGTGCTGGAATTTGCCCATATTTAATGCACACACAATATTGCTGGCGTTGTCCGATGCCACAAATCCACAGGAGAGTCCAATTGGGGTAAGCCATTCCGCGATGATCTTCCTCAGTTGCCGTAAGAGGTTTTCAGCTGTGTGCGTATTCTGGAAAGCGGTGATACAAAGCGTAGCCTGCCTAGGAAAGAGTTGGCGTTTGCGAGATGCTGCTACTGGTGCCGCCGCTGCTGTTCTTGCGGCGGGAGTCCATACATCTACCCAGTGGGCTGTCACAGTCATATAGTCCTGACCCTGCCCTGCTCCACTTGTCCACATGTCCGTGGTTAAGTGGACATTGGGTACAACTGCATTTTTTAGGAGACTGGTGAGTCTTTTTCTGACGTCCGTGTACATTCTCGGTATCGCCTGCCTAGAGAAGTGGAACCTAGATGGTATTTGGTAACGGGGGCACACTGCCTCAATAAATTGTCTAGTTCCCTGTGAACTAACGGCGGATACCGGACGCACGTCTAACACCAACATAGTTGTCAAGGACTCAGTTATCCGCTTTGCAGTAGGATGACTGCTGTGATATTTCATCTTCCTCGCAAAGGACTGTTGAACAGTCAATTGCTTACTGGAAGTAGTACAAGTGGGCTTACGACTTCCCCTCTGGGATGACCATCGACTCCCAGCGGCAACAACAGCAGCGCCAGCAGCAGTAGGCGTTACACGCAAGGATGCATCGGAGGAATCCCAGGCAGGAGAGGACTCGTCAGACTTGCCAGTGTCATGGCCTGCAGGACTATTGGCATTCCTGGGGAAGGAGGAAATTGACACTGAGGGAGTTGGTGGGGTGGTTTGCGTGAGCTTGGTTACAAGAGGAAGGGATTTACTGGTCAGTGGACTGCTTCCGCTGTCACCCAAAGTTTTTGAACTTGTCACTGACTTATTATGAATGCGCTGCAGGTGACGTATAAGGGAGGATGTTCCGAGGTGGTTAACGTCCTTACCCCTACTTATTACAGCTTGACAAAGGGAACACACGGCTTGACACCTGTTGTCCGCATTTCTGGTGAAATACCTCCACACCGAAGAGCTGATTTTTTTGGTATTTTCACCTGGCATGTCAACGGCCATATTCCTCCCACGGACAACAGGTGTCTCCCCGGGTGCCTGACTTAAACAAACCACCTCACCATCAGAATCCTCCTTGTCAATTTCCTCCCCAGCGCCAGCAACACCCATATCCTCCTCATCCTGGTGTACTTCAACACTGACATCTTCAATCTGACTATCAGGAACTGGACTGCGGGTGCTCCTTCCAGCACTTGCAGGGAGCGTGCAAATGGTGGAAGGCGCATGCTCTTCACGTCCAGTGTTGGGAAGGTCAGGCATCGCAACCGACACAATTGGACTCTCCTTGTGGATTTGGGATTTCAAAGAACGCACAGTTCTTTGCGGTGCTTTTGCCAGCTTGAGTCTTTTCAGTTTTCTAGCGAGAGGCTGAGTGCTTCCATCCTCATGTGAAGCTGAACCACTAGCCATGAACATAGGCCAGGGCCTCAGCCGTTCCTTGCCACTCCGTGTGGTAAATGGCATATTGGCAAGTTTACGCTTCTCCTCCGACAATTTTATTTTAGGTTTTGGAGTCCTTTTTTTACTGATATTTGGTGTTTTGGTTTTGACATGCTCTGTACTATGCCATTGGGCATCGGCCTTGGCAGACGACGTTGCTGGCATTTCATCGTCTCGGCCATGACTAGTGGCAGCAGCTTCAGCACGAGGTGGAAGTGGATCTTGATCTTTCCCTAATTTTGGAACCTCAACATTTTTGTTCTCCATATTTTAATAGGCACAACTAAAAGGCACCTCAGGTAAACAATGGAGATGGATGGATTGGATACTAGTATACAATTATGGACGGGCTGCCGAGTGCCGACACAGAGGTAGCCACAGCCGTGAACTACCGCACTGTACTGTGTCTGCTGCTAATATATAGACTGGTTGATAAAGAGATAGTATACTCGTAACTAGTATGTATGTATAAAGAAAGAAAAAAAACCACGGTTAGGTGGTATATACAATTATGGACGGGCTGCCGAGTGCCGACACAGAGGTAGCCACAGCCGTGAACTACCGCACTGTACTGTGTCTGCTGCTAATATATAGACTGGTTGATAAAGAGATAGTATACTCGTAACTAGTATGTATGTATAAAGAAAGAAAAAAAAACCACGGTTAGGTGGTATATACAATTATGGACGGGCTGCCGAGTGCCGACACAGAGGTAGCCACAGCCGTGAACTACCGCACTGTACTGTGTCTGCTGCTAATATATAGACTGGTTGATAAAGAGATAGTATACTCGTAACTAGTATGTATGTATAAAGAAAGAAAAAAAAACCACGGTTAGGTGGTATATACAATTATGGACGGGCTGCCGAGTGCCGACACAGAGGTAGCCACAGCCGTGAACTACCGCACTGTACTGTGTCTGCTGCTAATATATAGACTGGTTGATAAAGAGATAGTATACTCGTAACTAGTATGTATGTATAAAGAAAGAAAAAAAAACCACGGTTAGGTGGTATATACAATTATGGACGGGCTGCCGAGTGCCGACACAGAGGTAGCCACAGCCGTGAACTACCGCACTGTACTGTGTCTGCTGCTAATATATAGACTGGTTGATAAAGAGATAGTATACTCGTAACTAGTATGTATGTATAAAGAAAGAAAAAAAAACCACGGTTAGGTGGTATATACAATTATGGACGGGCTGCAGAGTGCCGACACAGAGGTAGCCACAGCCGTGAACTACCGCACTGTACTGTGTCTGCTGCTAATATATAGACTGGTTGATAAAGAGATAGTATACTCGTAACTAGTATGTATGTATAAAGAAAGAAAAAAAAAACACGGTTAGGTGGTATATACAATTATGGACGGGCTGCCGAGTGCCGACACAGAGGTAGCCACAGCCGTGAACTACCGCACTGTACTGTGTCTGCTGCTAATATATAGACTGGTTGATAAAGAGATAGTATACTCGTAACTAGTATGTATGTATAAAGAAAGAAAAAAAAACCACGGTTAGGTGGTATATACAATTATGGACGGGCTGCCGAGTGCCGACACAGAGGTAGCCACAGCCGTGAACTACCGCACTGTACTGTGTCTGCTGCTAATATATAGACTGGTTGATAAAGAGATAGTATACTCGTAACTAGTATGTATGTATAAAGAAAGAAAAAAAAACCACGGTTAGGTGGTATATACAATTATGGACGGGCTGCCGAGTGCCGACACAGAGGTAGCCACAGCCGTGAACTACCGCACTGTACTGTGTCTGCTGCTAATATATAGACTGGTTGATAAAGAGATAGTATACTCGTAACTAGTATGTATGTATAAAGAAAGAAAAAAAAACCACGGTTAGGTCACTGGTATATACAATTATGGACGGGCTGCCGAGTGCCGACACAGAGGTAGCCACAGCCGTGAACTACCGCACTGTACTGTGTCTGCTGCTAATATAGACTGGTTGATAAAGAGATAGTATACTACTAATATTATATACTGGTGGTCAGGTCACTGGTCACTAGTCACACTGGCAGTGGCACTCCTGCAGCAAAAGTGTGCACTGTTTAATTTTAATATAATATTATGTACTCCTGGCTCCTGCTATAACCTATAACTGGCACTGCAGTAGTGCTCCCCAGTCTCCCCCACAATTATAAGCTGTGTGAGCTGAGCAGTCAGACAGATATATAATATATATAGATGATGCAGCACACTGGCCTGAGCCTGAGCAGTGCACACAGAAATGGTATGTATGTGACTGAGTCACTGTGTGCTGTGTATCGCTTTTTTCAGGCAGAGAACGGATTATAAATAAAAGTGGTGGTCACTGGTCACTATCAGCAAAACTCTGCACTGTACACTACTGAGTACTCCTAATGCTCCCCAAAATTAGTAAATCAAGTGTCTAAACGGAGAGGACGCCAGCCACGTCCTCTCCCTATCAATCTCAATGCACGTGTGAAAATGGCGGCGACGCGCGGCTCCTTATATAGAATCCGAGTCTCGCGATAGAATCCGAGCCTCGCGAGAATCCGACAGCGTCATGATGACGTTCGGGCGCGCTCGGGTTAACCGAGCAAGGCGGGAAGATCCGAGTCGCTCGGACCCGTGAAAAAAAACATGAAGTTCTGGCGGGTTCGGATTCAGAGAAACCGAACCCGCTCATCTCTAGTTTTACCCCCACACCTGAAGCGGGTGCGGGAGCGGCAGCGGCAGCCGGAGAAGACAGCTGTGCTGCACGGAAGAAGTCAGGCAGCAGCAGCAGCAGCACCAGCGGGCTGAGGTGGGGAGGATCAGTATGGTCCCTTACGTGCGGCTCACATTCAGATCCATCCGGCTCCCTTCCCCTCCTCCCCTGCACCCTTAGCAGCCTGCCCCCACATCTCATTCACCCACCGCCGCAGACTCCTCCCCCACACGGTTATTATAATAAGGCTACCCCCTTCCCTCCCTGCTGTGTGTCCAGCCACCCCCCCCTCACCTGCTGTGTGTCCGGCCTACCCCCCCCCCCTCACCTGCTGTGTGTCCAGCCCCCCCCTCACCTGCTGTGTGTCCAGCCCCCCCCCCCTCACCTGCTGTGTGTCCAGCCTACCCCCCCCCCTCCCTGCTGTGTGTCCAGCCCCCCCCCCCCTCACCTGCTGTGTGTCTGGCCTACCCCCCCCCTGCTGTGTGTCCTGCCCCCCCCCCTCCCTGCTGTGTGTCCGGCCTACGGCCTACCCCCTCCCTGCTGTTTGTCCGGCCTACCCCCCCCCCCTCCCTGCTGTGTGTCCAGACCCCCCCCCCTCACCTGCTGTGTGTCCAGCCACCCCCCCCCCCTCACCTGCTGTGTGTCCGGCCTACCCCCCCCTCCCTGCTGTTTGTCCGGCCACCCTCCCCTCCCCTGCTGTGTGTCCGGCGGCCTACCCCCCCCCCCTCCCTGCTGTGTGTCCGGCCTACCCCCCCTCACCTGCTGTGTGTCCAGCCCCCCCCCTCACCTGCTGTGTGTCCAGCCCCCCCCCTCCTCCCCTGCTGTGTGTCCGGCCTACCCCCCCCCCCCTCCCTGCTGTTTGTCCGGCCACCCTCCCCTTCCCTGCTGTGTGTCCGGCCACCCTCCCCTCCCCCGCTGTGTGTCCGGCCACCCTCCCCTCCCCTGCTGTGTGTCCGGCCACCCTCCCCTCCCCTGCTGTGTGTCCGGCCACCCTCCCCTCCCCTGCTGTGTGTCCGGCCTACCCCCCCTCCCCTGCTGCGTGTCCAGCCCCCCCCCCCCTCACCAGTGACCTAACCGTGGTTTTTTTTTCTTTCTTTATACATACATACTAGTTACGAGTATACTATCTCTTTATCAACCAGTCTATATATTAGCAGCAGACACAGTACAGTGCGGTAGTTCACGGCTGTGGCTACCTCTGTGTCGGCACTCGGCAGCCCGTCCATAATTGTATATACCACCTAACCGTGGTTTTTTTTTCTTTCTTTATACATACATACTAGTTACGAGTATACTATCTCTTTATCAACCAGTCTATATATTAGCAGCAGACACAGTACAGTGCGGTAGTTCACGGCTGTGGCTACCTCTGTGTCGGCACTCGGCAGCCCGTCCATAATTGTATATACCACCTAACCGTGGTTTTTTTTTCTTTCTTTATACATACATACTAGTTACGAGTATACTATCTCTTTATCAACCAGTCTATATATTAGCAGCAGACACAGTACAGTGCGGTAGTTCACGGCTGTGGCTACCTCTGTGTCGGCACTCGGCAGCCCGTCCATAATTGTATATACCACCTAACCGTGTTTTTTTTTTCTTTCTTTATACATACATACTAGTTACGAGTATACTATCTCTTTATCAACCAGTCTATATATTAGCAGCAGACACAGTACAGTGCGGTAGTTCACGGCTGTGGCTACCTCTGTGTCGGCACTCTGCAGCCCGTCCATAATTGTATATACCACCTAACCGTGGTTTTTTTTTCTTTCTTTATACATACATACTAGTTACGAGTATACTATCTCTTTATCAACCAGTCTATATATTAGCAGCAGACACAGTACAGTGCGGTAGTTCACGGCTGTGGCTACCTCTGTGTCGGCACTCGGCAGCCCGTCCATAATTGTATATACCACCTAACCGTGGTTTTTTTTTCTTTCTTTATACATACATACTAGTTACGAGTATACTATCTCTTTATCAACCAGTCTATATATTAGCAGCAGACACAGTACAGTGCGGTAGTTCACGGCTGTGGCTACCTCTGTGTCGGCACTCGGCAGCCCGTCCATAATTGTATATACCACCTAACCGTGGTTTTTTTTTCTTTCTTTATACATACATACTAGTTACGAGTATACTATCTCTTTATCAACCAGTCTATATATTAGCAGCAGACACAGTACAGTGCGGTAGTTCACGGCTGTGGCTACCTCTGTGTCGGCACTCGGCAGCCCGTCCATAATTGTATATACCACCTAACCGTGGTTTTTTTTTCTTTCTTTATACATACATACTAGTTACGAGTATACTATCTCTTTATCAACCAGTCTATATATTAGCAGCAGACACAGTACAGTGCGGTAGTTCACGGCTGTGGCTACCTCTGTGTCGGCACTCGGCAGCCCGTCCATAATTGTATATACCACCTAACCGTGGTTTTTTTTCTTTCTTTATACATACATACTAGTTACGAGTATACTATCTCTTTATCAACCAGTCTATATATTAGCAGCAGACACAGTACAGTGCGGTAGTTCACGGCTGTGGCTACCTCTGTGTCGGCACTCGGCAGCCCGTCCATAATTGTATACTAGTATCCAATCCATCCATCTCCATTGTTTACCTGAGGTGCCTTTTAGTTGTGCCTATTAAAATATGGAGAACAAAAATGTTGAGGTTCCAAAATTAGGGAAAGATCAAGATCCACTTCCACCTCGTGCTGAAGCTGCTGCCACTAGTCATGGCCGAGACGATGAAATGCCAGCAACGTCGTCTGCCAAGGCCGATGCCCAATGGCATAGTACAGAGCATGTCAAAACCAAAACACCAAATATCAGTAAAAAAAGGACTCCAAAACCTAAAATAAAATTGTCGGAGGAGAAGCGTAAACTTGCCAATATGCCATTTACCACACGGAGTGGCAAGGAACGGCTGAGGCCCTGGCCTATGTTCATGGCTAGTGGTTCAGCTTCACATGAGGATGGAAGCACTCAGCCTCTCGCTAGAAAACTGAAAAGACTCAAGCTGGCAAAAGCACCGCAAAGAACTGTGCGTTCTTTGAAATCCCAAATCCACAAGGAGAGTCCAATTGTGTCGGTTGCGATGCCTGACCTTCCCAACACTGGACGTGAAGAGCATGCGCCTTCCACCATTTGCACGCTCCCTGCAAGTGCTGGAAGGAGCACCCGCAGTCCAGTTCCTGATAGTCAGATTGAAGATGTCAGTGTTGAAGTACACCAGGATGAGGAGGATATGGGTGTTGCTGGCGCTGGGGAGGAAATTGACAAGGAGGATTCTGATGGTGAGGTGGTTTGTTTAAGTCAGGCACCCGGGGAGACACCTGTTGTCCGTGGGAGGAATATGGCCGTTGACATGCCAGGTGAAAATACCAAAAAAATCAGCTCTTCGGTGTGGAGGTATTTCACCAGAAATGCGGACAACAGGTGTCAAGCCGTGTGTTCCCTTTGTCAAGCTGTAATAAGTAGGGGTAAGGACGTTAACCACCTCGGAACATCCTCCCTTATACGTCACCTGCAGCGCATTCATAATAAGTCAGTGACAAGTTCAAAAACTTTGGGTGACAGCGGAAGCAGTCCACTGACCAGTAAATCCCTTCCTCTTGTAACCAAGCTCACGCAAACCACCCCACCAACTCCCTCAGTGTCAATTTCCTCCTTCCCCAGGAATGCCAATAGTCCTGCAGGCCATGACACTGGCAAGTCTGACGAGTCCTCTCCTGCCTGGGATTCCTCCGATGCATCCTTGCGTGTAACGCCTACTGCTGCTGGCGCTGCTGTTGTTGCCGCTGGGAGTCGATGGTCATCCCAGAGGGGAAGTCGTAAGCCCACTTGTACTACTTCCAGTAAGCAATTGACTGTTCAACAGTCCTTTGCGAGGAAGATGAAATATCACAGCAGTCATCCTACTGCAAAGCGGATAACTGAGTCCTTGACAACTATGTTGGTGTTAGACGTGCGTCCGGTATCCGCCGTTAGTTCACAGGGAACTAGACAATTTATTGAGGCAGTGTGCCCCCGTTACCAAATACCATCTAGGTTCCACTTCTCTAGGCAGGCGATACCGAGAATGTACACGGACGTCAGAAAAAGACTCACCAGTCTCCTAAAAAATGCAGTTGTACCCAATGTCCACTTAACCACGGACATGTGGACAAGTGGAGCAGGGCAGGGTCAGGACTATATGACTGTGACAGCCCACTGGGTAGATGTATGGACTCCCGCCGCAAGAACAGCAGCGGCGGCACCAGTAGCAGCATCTCGCAAACGCCAACTCTTTCCTAGGCAGGCTACGCTTTGTATCACCGCTTTCCAGAATACGCACACAGCTGAAAACCTCTTACGGCAACTGAGGAAGATCATCGCGGAATGGCTTACCCCAATTGGACTCTCCTGTGGATTTGTGGCATCGGACAACGCCAGCAATATTGTGTGTGCATTAAATATGGGCAAATTCCAGCACGTCCCATGTTTTGCACATACCTTGAATTTGGTGGTGCAGAATTTTTAAAAAAACGACAGGGGCGTGCAAGAGATGCTGTCGGTGGCCAGAAAAATTGCGGGACACTTTCGGCGTACAGGCACCACGTACAGAAGACTGGAGCACCACCAAAAACTACTGAACCTGCCCTGCCATCATCTGAAGCAAGAAGTGGTAACGAGGTGGAATTCAACCCTCTATATGCTTCAGAGGTTGGAGGAGCAGCAAAAGGCCATTCAAGCCTATACAATTGAGCACGATATAGTAGGTGGAATGCACCTGTCTCAAGTGCAGTGGAGAATGATTTCAACGTTGTGCAAGGTTCTGATGCCCTTTGAACTTGCCACACGTGAAGTCAGTTCAGACACTGCCAGCCTGAGTCAGGTCATTCCCCTCATCAGGCTTTTGCAGAAGAAGCTGGAGGCATTGAAGAAGGAGCTAAAAGGGAGCGATTCCGCTAGGCATGTGGGACTTGTGGATGCAGCCCTTAATTCGCTTAACAAGGATTCACGGGTGGTCAATCTGTTGAAATCAGAGCACTACATTTTGGCCACCGTGCTCGATCCTAGATTTAAAGCCTACCTTGGATCTCTCTTTCCGGCAGACACAGGTCTGCTGGGGTTGAAAGACCTGCTGGTGACAAAATTGTCAAGTCAAGCGGAACGCGACCTGTCAACATCTCCTCCTTCACATTCTCCCGCAACTGGGGGTGCGAGGAAAAGGCTCAGAATTCCAAGCCCACCCGCTGGCGGTGATGCAGGGCAGTCTGGAGCGACTGCTGATGCTGACATCTGGTCCGGACTGAAGGACCTGACAACGATTACGGACATGTCGTCTACTGTCACTGCATATGATTCTCTCAACATTGATAGAATGGTGGAGGATTATATGAGTGACCGCATCCAAGTAGGCACGTCACACAGTCCGTACTTATACTGGCAGGAAAAAGAGGCAATTTGGAGGCCCTTGCACAAACTGGCTTTATTCTACCTAAGTTGCCCTCCCACAAGTGTGTACTCCGAAAGAGTGTTTAGTGCCGCCGCTCACCTTGTCAGCAATCGGCGTACGAGGTTACATCCAGAAAATGTGGAGAAGATGATGTTCATTAAAATGAATTATAATCAATTCCTCCGCGGAGACATTGACCAGCAGCAATTGCCTCCACAAAGTACACAGGGAGCTGAGATGGTGGATTCCAGTGGGGACGAATTGATAATCTGTGAGGAGGGGGATGTACACGGTGATATATCGGAGGGTGAAGATGAGGTGGACATCTTGCCTCTGTAGAGCCAGTTTGTGCAAGGAGAGATTAATTGCTTCTTTTTTTGGGGGGGTCCAAACCAACCCGTCATATCAGTCACAGTCGTGTGGCAGACCCTGTCACTGAAATGATGGGTTGGTTAAAGTGTGCATGTTCTGTTTTGTTTATACAACATAAGGGTGGGTGAGAGGGCCCAAGGACAATTCCATCTTGCACCTCTTTTTTCTTTTCTTTTTCTTTGCATCATGTGCTGATTGGGGAGGGTTTTTTGGAAGGGACATCCTGCGTGACACTGCAGTGCCACTCCTAGATGGGCCCGGTGTTTGTGTCGGCCACTAGGGTCGCTAATCTTACTCACACAGTCAGCTACCTCATTGCGCCTCTTTTTTTCTTTGCGTCATGTGCTGTTTGGGGAGGGTTTTTTGGAAGGGCCATCCTGCGTGACACTGCAGTGCCACTCCTAGATGGGCCCGGTGTTTGTGTCGGCCACTAGGGTCGCTAATCTTACTCACACAGCTACCTCATTGCGCCTCTTTTTTTCTTTGCGTCATGTGCTGTTTGGGGAGGGTTTTTTGGAAGGGCCATCCTGCGTGACACTGCAGTGCCACTCCTAGATGGGCCCGGTGTTTGTGTCGGCCACTAGGGTCGCTAATCTTACTCACACAGCTACCTCATTGTGCCTCTTTTTTTCTTTGCGTCATGTGCTGTTTGGGGAGGGTTTTTTGGAAGGGACATCCTGCGTGACACTGCAGTGCCACTCCTAGATGGGCCCGGTGTTTGTGTCGGCCACTAGGGTCGCTTATCTTACTCACACAGCGACCTCGGTGCAAATTTTAGGACTAAAAATAATATTGTGAGGTGTGAGGTATTCAGAATAGACTGAAAATGAGTGTAAATTATGGTTTTTGAGGTTAATAATACTTTGGGATCAAAATGACCCCCAAATTCTATGATTTAAGCTGTTTTTTAGTGTTTTTGGAAAAAAACACCCGAATCCAAAACACACCCGAATCCGACAAAAATAATTTGGTGAGATTTGCCAAAACGCGTTCGAACCCAAAACACGGCCGCGGAACCGAACCCGAAACCAAAACACAAAACCCGAAAAATTTCAGGCGCTCATCTCTAGGTAAAACACCGCTCAGTAGGCAAGCGCTGTCAGTCAGGAGTCAGCGCTGCACCGGATGTCTCTTCTGGATGTCCTCTGACTTTCTCCTGCGGCGCAACTCCAGCTATTCCTCCCGCTGCGGCTCCCACTTCGGGTAAGGGGACCATATTGCTCAGTAGTGAGCACTTTCGGTAAGCCTGCGGCTGCTATGCCGCTACCCCTCTCCTCCACAGTCCTAATGGGTCGCTGCAGTCTGTAAGGGACCGCAGGTGCACACACCCAGGAACCGCTGGCTCTCCTCCCGCCGCCAGCAGCTACTTTTATAACCTCAGCCTGCACAAGACCCCTTCCCTCACTCACTCTCGCTCTCCTGGCGGCCACTGCGCAGCCGCAACAAATTGAAAAGCCCTATCTCTATAATGGGGCATATTTCTCTTAATTAAAAAAACCCTATAACTTTCTGAAAAACCACAACCCCAAAAGGCACTACACTGGGGCATACTCTATCTAGTAAAACAAACCCCAAGTCTTAATTCGTCCTCTATCCGGAGTTATGCCTTCCCAAAAAATATCTAATTCACTCTATAGGAAAACGGTGTCAAAAAGCCACAAAGGAAGTCACAGAAAAAAACTGACAGTTGGAACTTTAGGTTACTCCCAATTCCTCATTTTTTATTATTTTGCCCTGAAATTTGGCATGCAGCACCGGGTGACGATTCTACACGCCCATGCCAAATTTCAGCTCAGTACGTCCAATCAGTTTTGAGGTGTAGCCCCTCAAACACCATGCCCCCATCTCAGAAGTTCCCTATGGGAGAATTCCGTTTGTTCGATTCAGCCTTAATATAAGGGCACGACCGTGCCCTTATAATATGTATCTATCTATCTATCTATCTATCTATCTATCTATCTATCTATCTATCTCTCTATCTATCTATCTATCTATCTATCGTATGTGTGTGTATATATACATCTATACATACATGCGCTAACACCTGGACATACACTGATGTACCCACACCTAATATCCATACATACACGCCCTGACACCTGGACATACACCAACATTCCCACACCTGCATCTATACATACACATGCTGACACCGGGACATACACCAACGTACAAGCACCTGCATCTATATATACACGCGCTGACAAATGGACATACACCGACGTACCCACACTTGCATCTATACATACAAAAACTCTCCAGATTATTGATTTTTTAATGTTTTTCTAGGAAACGTTCTAGATGTATGCTTATTAGCAGTTGTCCACTCCCGGAATGAATACTATTGACAGTGCTATCACATGATTTTCCGCCCAGCGAAGAATCCTTGCAGCTTCTGCCATTGCCCTCCTGCTTCTTGTGCCACCCTGTCTGTTTACGTGGGTGACTGCCATGATGTTGTCCGACTGGATCAACACCGGCTGACCTTGAAGCAGAGGTCTTGCTAAGTGTTAAAATGGCCCTTAGCTTCAGGATATTTATGTGAAGTGATGTATCCCGGCTTGACCCTAAGCCCTGGATATTCCTTCCCTGTGTGACTGCTCCCCAGCCTCGCAGGCTGGCATCCGTGGTCACCAGGACCCAGTCCTGAATGCCGAATCTGCGGCCCTCTAGAAGATGAGCACTCTGCAACCACCACAGGATGGATACCCTTGTCCTTGGTGACAGGGTTATCCGCTGATGCATCTGAAAATGCGACCCGGACCATTTGTCCAGTAGGTTCCACTGGAAAGTTCTTGCGTGGAATCTAACGAATGGGATTGCTTCGTATGAAGCCATCATTTTTTCCCAGAACCCTTGTGCATTGATGCACTGAGACTTGGTTCGGTTTTAGGAGGTTCCTGATTAGCTCGGATAACTCCCTGGCTTTCTCTTCCGGGAGAAACACCTTTTTTCTGGACTGTGTCCAGGATCATCCCTAGGAAACAGAAGACAAGTCGTCGGAACCAGCTGCGATTTTGGAATATTGAGAATCCAATCGTGCTGCCGCAACACTACCTGAGATAGTGCTACACCGACCTCCAACTGTTCCCTGGATCTTACCCTTATCAGGGAATCGTCCAAGTAAGGGATAACTAAAATTCCCTTCCTTCGAAGGGATATCATTTCGTCCATTACCTTGGTAAAGACCCGGGGTGCCGTGGACCATCCCTACGGCAGCGTCTGAACTGATAGTGACAGTTCTGTACCATAACCTGAGGTACCCTTGGTGAGAAGGGTAAATTTTGACATGAAGGTAAGCATCCTTGATGTCCCGAGACATCATGTAGTCCCCTTCTTCCAGGTTCGCAATCACTACTCTGAGTGACTCAATCTTGAATTTGAACCTCTGTATGTAAGTGTTCAAAGATTTTAGATTTTAGATTTAGAATCGGTCTCACCGAGCCGTCTGGCTTCGGTACCACAATAGTGTGGAATAATACCCCGTTCCCTGTTGCAGGAGGGGTACCTTGATTATCACCTGCTGGGAATACAGCTTGTGAATGGCTTCCAAAACTGCCTCCCTGTCAGAGGGAGACGTCGGTAAAGCCAACTTTTGGAAACGGCGAGGGGGAGACGTCTCGAATTCCAATATGTACCCCTGAGATATTACCTGAAGGATCCAGGGGTCTACTTGCGAGTGAGCCCACTGCGCACTGAAATTCATTGAGAACGGGCCCCCACCGTGCCTGAGCTTGTATAGCCCTAGCGTCATACTGAGGGCTTGGCAGAGGCGGGAAAGGGTTTCTGTTCCTGGGAACTGGCTGATCTCTGCAGCCTTTTTCCTCTCCGTCTGTCACGAGCAGAAAAGAGGAACCTTTTGTCCGCTTGCCAACAAAGGACTGCGCCTGATAATACGGCGTCTTATTTTGAGAGGCGACCTGGGGTACAAACGTGGATTTCCCAGCTGTTGCCGTGGCCACCAGGTCTAAAGGACCGACCCCAAATGTCCCCTTTCAAAGGCAATACTTCCAAATGCCGTTTGGAATCCGCATCACCTGACCATTTTACTGGTAGAATTGGACAACGCACTTATACTTGATGCCAGTCGGCAATTATTCCGCTGTGCATCATGCATATATAGAAATGCATCTTTTAAATGCTCTATAGGCAATAATATACTATCCTTATCTAGGATATCAATATTTCCAGTCAGGGAATCCGACCATGCCAACCCAGCACTGCACCTCCAGGCTGAGGCGATAGCTGGTCGCAGTATAACACCAGTATGTGTGTAAATACATTTTTGGATACCCTCCTGCTTTCTATCAGCAGGATCCTTAAGGGCGGCCATCTCATGAGAGGGTAGAGCCCTTGTTCTTACAAGCGTGTGAGCGCCTTATCCCCCCTAGGGGGTGTTTCCCAACGCACCCTAACCTCTGGCGGGAAAGGGTATGCAGCCAATACTTTTTAAGAAATTATCAAGTGTTATCGGGGGGAAACCCACGCATCATCACACACCTCATTTTATTTTTCAGATTTAGGAAAACTACAGGTAGTTTTTCCCCCACCGAACATAATACCCCTTTTTGGTGGTACTCGTATTATCAGAAATGTATAAAAACATTTTCCATTGTATCAATCATGTAACGTGTGGCCCTACTGGAAATCACGGTTGTCTCTTCACCGTCGACACAGGAGTCAGTATCCATGTCGGCGTCTGTATCTGCCATCTGAGGTAACGGCCGCTTTAGAGCCCCTGACGGCCTATGAGACGTCTGGACAGGCACAAGCTGAGTAGCCGGCTGTCTCATGTCAACCACTGTTTTTATATAGAGCTGACACTGTCACGTAATTTTCAACAGTACATCCACTCAGGTGTCGACCCCCTAGGGGGTGACATCACTGTTACAGACACTCCGTCTCAACATCATTTTTCTCCTCATATATGTCGACACAAACGTACCGACACACAGCACACACACAGGGAATGCTCTGATAGAGGACAGGACCCCACTAGCCCTTTGGGGAGACAGAGGGAGAGTATGCCAGCACACACCAGAGCGCTATATATATACAGGGATAACCTTATATAAGTGTTTTTCCCCTTATAGCTGCTGTATGTTTTAATACTGCGCCTAATTAGTGCCCCCCTCTCTTTTTTAACCCTTTCTGTAGTGTAGTGACTGCAGGGGAGAGCCAGGGGAGCTTCCCTCCAACTGAGCTGTGAGGGAAAATGGTGCCAGTGTGCTGAGGAGATAGGCTCCGTCCCCTTTCCGGCGGCCTTATCTCCCGGTTTTTTGTATATTTTGGCAGGGGTTAAATGCATCCATATAGCCCAGGAGCTATATGTGATGTATTTTTTGCCATGTAAGGTATTTCTGTCGTGTTTTATTGCGTCTCAGGGCGCCCCCCCCAGCGCCCTGCACCCTCAGTGACCGGAGTATGAAGTGTGCTGAGAGCAATGGCGCACAGCTGCAGTGCTGTGCGCTACCTTATTGAAGACAGGAACGTCTTCTGCCGCCGATTTTTCCGGACCTCTTCGCTCTTCTGGCTCTGTAAGGGGGCCGGCGGCGCGGCTCCGGGACCCATCCAGGCTGGACCTGTGATCGTCCCTCTGGAGCTAATGTCCAGTAGCCAAGAAGCCCAATCCACTCTGCACGCAGGTGAGTTCGCTTCTTCTCCCCTTAGTCCCTCGATGCAGTGAGCCTGTTGCCAGCAGGTCTCACTGAAAATAACAAACCTAAACTAAAACTTTCACTAAGAAGCTCAGGAGAGCCCCTAGTGTGCACCCTTCTCGTCGGGCACAGAAATCTAACTGAGGCTTGGAGGAGGGTCATAGGGGGAGGAGCCAGTGCACACCAGCTAGTCCTAAAGCTTTCTTTAGATGTGCCCAGTCTCCTGCGGAGCCGCTATTCCCCATGGTCCTTACGGAGTCCCCAGCATCCACTTAGGACGTTAGAGAAAATAAGGATAAAGTGGACTACAGAAACTGATGCTCTAACCAAAGGAGAGAGAGAGAGAGAGAAAAGCACAAGGGAAAGTGAGCAATCGGAACACCATAGAGAGAGGAGAGATAGAAATGCCTGAAAAAGTAAAGGGGGTTGGGTATGGCATCCGGCGCTCGGGATTCCAGCAGTCACATGATACCTAATCCTAATCCTAACCCTCTGGGGGGGGTGGCGGATAGGGCTAACCCTCAGGGGGTGGCAGCTAGGACTAACCCCCCCCCCCCACCTCCTAGTGCCTTCCCTAACACCCCCTCCTCCGGTCCTAACCCTCCCTCCAATACTCGCCTTCGGGATGTTGGCTGTCTGTGTGCCGGCATCAGTCTCCCAAGTGGTGTCAGGATTCCAACATCGGTCAAATGACCGCCGGTATACCGTCTGCCGGGATGGTAAATGTATCCTGAGGACAGGTAGTGAGTGTGGAGGGATAGGTGGTTCAGTAAAATGTAACAGCTCAAACTGCGATCATTCACTGATAAATTGATTTATATCTCTCCCTTTTTAACCATTGCAGTCATAAAAGCAATGTTTTTTAAACTTTTAAATAAAGCTTGTTAGCATCCCCAGCACACTGTATATGCTGGGAGATGTAGTTCTCAATATGAAAACATTTAATTACTGTATGAACTCTAATTCCCCAACTGAAACCTCTCACAAACACACACTCCTAAATCTAGTACACACACACACATTTCCCCAGTACTGACAACTCTCATCACTTCCACACACTGACAACTCCCTCCTGCTCCTCTCCCCACTGACACTGACAGCTCCCTCACAGTCACACACATCCTCCACCCCCCCACACACACACTGATAGCACACATGCACAAATCCCCCCCTCCTCGACACTAACTGTCACGGACTGCTTGGGCAGCAGGGGGCAGGCTCTGACTTGAAGTGCTGAAATTCAACAGCTCTCTCGAACTTGCAAGGCATGGCTGTGCAGCTGTCTCCAGCCATCTCCTTGCCCACTGTGTAATTTGTGGCGTTCTCTGATGTTCCCCGCTCTGCCTCTACAACCGGCACATAATGTACAGCAGTGGTGACTCCAGAGTATGGGCCTGGAGAACTCTGCCTACCGGGGGGTAGGGATTAATAATTTCAAAGGGGCAGAGCTAGGAGTGAAGCAGTGGACAGCAGTTGAGGGGCGTTTCAAACTGTAACAGGGTTGGGACAATTTCAGTATCCTTCCCTCACCGTCTAATTGGTCAGTCCCACGCTGATTGCCATAGCGCCCTTTCGAGACTGCAGAACTCTATCCCTTAGCCACGGTTGGCACAGCTGGATGGTGCCCCTGGCAAGTGCCATCCTGGCCAAGGGGTAGATACGCCCCTGAGGGTCAGGGCCAGCAACAGAAATCTCGGGGCCCAGTACACTGATATCTCTGGGGCCCCCTCAACCCCCCCTTAACTTGGCAGAGGGATCTTTAAAAAAAATGGAGCCTTTGACTCGGACCGTCAGTGAGGCCGGCAGGTGGTTTTCATACTGGGCTATCCAGCTCTTCGGTGGCGGTGGCAGGGACATTCAGAAAAGGGCCAGCACAGCAACATGCATAATAATGGCAATACAGTATGGACCACAGGGACTGGACAAAGTGATGGGGTAAAAGGAGGGGGGAGGGTTTAGTTGGCCTGTTAATTGTTTTCCTGCTTAAATTGAGCAGTTGGTGGATACACTTTAAAAAGCAATATTGGCACTGTGGCCCCATTATTTCTGTTCTCAATACTTGGAGCCCTGAACAAGTGTCCCCTTTGTCCCCCCTGTCACCGGGCCTGTTCAGGCGTTACCTATGGAGAAGCTGCGACATGACATCCTAGGACACGATACTGCACCATGCATCACCATTATATTTCAGTGTGCCATGTCAATATTTAAATCTTGTTCTGTGTGACGTGAGTTGTAAATGGTTGAAAATCTCTGTGCTACAGTATCGTCACCATGTAGTTATAACAACACCGCAAAACCACCAAAAGACGTGTTTTGGTAGAGGGACTGCTGGAGGGGCCCATTGGGGCCCCCAGTTTGCTACCCCACCCCAGTATACCTGTGCTGTAGCCAGTGGAAGGGGCACTATCTTCCCGGTGATCTCTTCGGGAAGATGGTGCCGCACATAGAAAGCAAAGACTCTGGCTGCACTCTCCTGCCCTCGCTCTAAGCAAGGTGATCGGGCCACAAAAGGACCCCTGTCGGACCCCGGCCTGTGGGCCACAAAAGGATGCATTGGGGGCGGCATGCGGCCCATGGGTTTGACACCCCTGCCCTAGAGTATCACAATTTGTTTCACGGCACCCCTAGGCCAAAGTTTTTTTTATTGAGAAATTCAGAAAAAAATATAAAATTAAGTAAATTGTGTTTATAGCATGTCATCCTCAGGTTCAGTTATGTTGTGAGGGAATGGTTTTGCCAATTTAATAAAGTATAAATAATTTTAATTGGTCCTGGACCACCAAACTATGCTACCAGTGCAAGAACCCCAGTTTGGAAACTACTGCCATAAAATAAACCTTTTTTGTTTTTTTTAAACTACATGTAATACACCTTAGATCTCAGTTCCTAAAAGGTTTTAAACCTTTGCATACAGTAAACTACACATATTTAAAAATCCTACACCGGGCACAAGTGCTCACGGGCCAATTTCATGGCAGTCTCGGATAGGAGGGCATTGTGGATTCACCAAGGGAATGCTGATGCTGACTCCAAGAAGAAAGGGAGTCTCTTCCCTATGAAGGTGAAGCCTTGTTTGGCGACGGCCTAGTTAATTTGATCTCGGCAGCTCCCGCAGGTAAGTCATCCTTCTTGCCCTATGTTCCCTCTCAACGGATGAAGACGCATCATTATCTGACGCAGTCATTTCGGCCCAATAGATATGCAAGAAGTTAAGATTCCCCTTTCTTTGCAGGTAGAGGAAGGAAAAGAGGGAAGAGGTCTGTAGCCTCTTCAAGATCGCAGGAGCAGAGATCGTCCTCTGCTTTTACCAAATCCACTGCATGACGCTAGGGCTCTCTTGCAGGAGCCCGCACCAGTGGGGGGCACGTCTAAAACTCTTCAGTCAGTTCTGGATTCATTGGGACCTGGACTCGTGGGCTTTACAAATAGTGTCCCAAGGGTACAAACTGGGGTTTCAAGACGTTCCCCCTCACCGATTGTTCAAATCAGCCTTAGTCAGCAGGGAGAAGGTTTTTATTCAAGCCTCTTCGTGGTCCCGAAGCCGGACGGCTCAGTCAGACCAATCTTAAATCTGAAATCCCTTAATTTCTACCTAAAGAAATTCAATTTCAAGATGGAATCTCTCAGGGTAGTGATCTCCAGTCCGGGGGATAAAGGAGATTTCATGGTTTTGGTAGACATAAAGGATGCCTACTTATATGTTCCCATTTAGCCACTGAATCAAGCTACCTGAGGTTTGCAATTCAGGATTGTCATTACCAATTTCAGACGTTGCCGTTTGGTCTGTCCACGGCTCCGAGGATTTTCACCAGGGTGATGGCGGAAATGATGGTTCTCCTTCGCAAGCAAGGAGTCACAATTATCCCGTACTTGGATGATCTCCTGATAAAGGCGAGATCCAGGGACCAGTTGGTGCAAAACATCTACTCTCCCTGACAGTTCTTCAACAACATGGTTGGCTCCTAAACTTGCCAAAATCGCAGTTGGTCCCAATGACGCGGTTGTTGTTTTTGGGAGTGATACTGGACACAGAAGAGGTTTTCTTCTAGTGGAAAGGCTCTGGAGATCCAGAGTCTGGTCAAACAAATTCTGAAACCAGCAAGAGTGTTAATCCATCAATGCATTCAGTTGCTGGGGAAGATGGTTGCGGCCTACGAGGCCATTCAGTTTGGCAGGTTCCATGCCAGAGTGTTCCAGTGGGACCTGTTGGACAAGTGGTCCGGATCCCACCTACACATGCACCGGAGGATAATCCTGTCTTCCAAGACCAGAATCTCACTCCATTGGTGGCTGCACAGTTCTCACCACCTAGAGGGGCGATGGTTCGGGATCCAGGACGGGATCCTAGGGACCACGGATGCTACCCTCTGAGGCTGGAGAGCAGTCACACAGGGGGAAAACATCCAAGGAAGATGGTCAAGTCTTCCTTGGATGTTTTCATCTCCACATAAATGTTCTGGAGTTAAGGGCCATTTAATAACTGCAGACACAGTACGCACTGGGACGGGTGCCCAGCATCCTCTACGGACTAAGAGAAAAGGATGTACCGGTAGGTATTAAAATCCTATTTTCTCTACCGTCCTAGAGGATGCTGGGGACTCCGTAAGGACCATGGGGATAGACGGGCTCCGCAGGAGACATGGGCACTTTAAGAAAGACTTTAGTTCTGGGTGTGCACTGGCTCCTCCCTCTATGCCCCTCCTCCAGACCTCAGTTTGATACTGTACCCAGTGGAGACTGGGTGCTTTTCAGGAGCTCTCCTGAGCTTTCTGACAGAAAGTATTTTGTTAGGTTTTTAATTTTCAGGGAGCACTGCTGGCAACAGACTCCCTCATCGAGGGACTGAGGGGAGAGAAGCAGCCCTACTCTCTGAGTTGCAAGGTCCTGCTTCTTAGGCTACTGGACACCATTAGCTCCAGTGGGATTGGTACGCAGGATCTCACCCTCGCCGTCCGTCCCAGAGCCGCGCCGCCGTCCCCCTCGCAGAGCCGGAAGATAGAAGCCGGGTGAGTATGAGAAGAAAAGAAGACTTCAGAGGCGGCAGAAGACTTCATGATCTTCACTGAGGTAACGCACAGCACTGCAGCTGTGCGCCTTTGCTCCCATACACCTCACATACTCCGGTCACTGTAAGGGTGCAGGGCGCAGGGGGGGCGCCCTGGGCAGCAATATAAACCTCTTTCGCAAAAATATAACATATATACAGCTGGGCACTTTATATATGTATAAGCCCCCACCAATTTTACAGTTTAAGCGGGACAGAAGCCCGCCTCCGAGGGGGCGGGGCTTCTCCCTCAGCACTCACCAGCGCCATTTTTTCTCCACAGCACCGCTGAGAGGAAGCTCCCCGGACTCTACCCTGCTTATACCACGTTAGACAAGAGGGTTGAAAAGAGGGGGGGGGGGGGGGGCACATAATTCGCAAATTACATACAGCAGCACCACTGGGCAAACATTAAGTTACTGTTTTATTCCTGGGTTATATAGCGCTGGGGGGTGTGCTGGCATACTCTCTCTCTGTCTCTCCAAAGGGCCTTGTGGGGAAACTGTCTTCAGAAAAAGCATTCCCTGTGTGTGAAGTGTGTCGGTACACGTGTGTCGACATGTCTGAGGAAGAAGGCTATATTAGAGAGGAGCGGGAGCAAATGAATGTGGTGTCTCCGCCGACAGCTGATTGGATGGATATGTGGAATGTTTTAAATGCTAGTGTAAACTCATTGCACAAAAGATTAGACAAGGCAGAAGCTTTGGGACAGTCAGGGTTTCAACCCATGCCTGATCCTATGTTGCAGGGACTGTCAGGGTCTCATAAGCGCCCACTATCCCAGATTGTTGACACAGATACCGACACGGATTCTGACTCCAGTGTCGATTACGATGATGCAAAGTTACAGCCAAAATTGGCAAAATCCATTCGATTTATGATTATGGCAATAAAAGATGTTTTGCACATCACAGAGGAACCCCCTGTCGCTGACAAGAGGGTACATATGTACAAGGGAAAGAAGCCTGAGGTAACCTTTCCCCCCTCACACGAGCTGAACGAGTTATGTGAAAAAGCTTGGGAATCTCCAGATAAAAGACTGCAGATTTCCAAAAGGATTCTTATGGCGTATCCTTTCCCATCAACGGATAGGTTACGATGGGAATCCTCCCCTAGGGTGGACAAAGCATTAACACGCTTATCCAAGAAGGTAGCCCTCCCGTCCCAGGATACGGCTACCCTCAAAGAGTGTGCTGACCGCAAACAGGAGATTACCCTGAAGTCCATTTATACACATTCAGGTACCTTACTCAGACCGGCAATTGCGTCGGCCTGGGTGTGTAGTGCTGTAGCGGCATGGACAAATACCTTATCTGAGGGGATGGATAGCCTAGACAAGGATACTATTTTATTGACCCTGGGGCATATAAGAGATGCTGTCCTATATATGTGTGTATGCAAACTACAGGTGGTGCTGCAGGGCCCACACCCTTTTACTTGTCTTGTAGAGCAGCTCTGAAGCTGTTACAGTGCCCAGCTGCTGCAAGAAATCAGCTTGAATGCTTCAGGGGCTTGGGCATGGCCAACATGAGCCCCACACCGAAGGAGGGTGGGGGTGTTTAATGCAAACTTGGGGTTATCCAAGCGCCGCAAAAGGCCGCCATGCCCTGCATGCCCCTTTTCTCTTTTCATATACAGATGAGGGTTCCAGCCAACTTTGGCCCACTGCTTGGATGACATCACCGTATGCAAATCCGTCTGCTGCAGACCTTCCCCCAGGAATGCTTGCAATAGTTGTTGCATATGGTTTAATGTCCGACACATGTCCTAACTTGTGGTCTCCCTGCAGTTGTTGTCCCCAGACGAGAGTTCCCTTGTGCTTCCTCAGTTAAATCTCCTTAACTTGACGGGGGTGTGCCCGAGCAGCCACCCTCCCCAGCCCTATCCCAACACATACTTATCTTGCATATGAGATCTCTTGATCATGAAGATAGTTCTCACAGGTTGAGGTTCATCCTGGCCCCGCTCCCCGCTGGAGAGGGCTTCAGCAGAAGGGTGAGTACGTGTGGCCAGAGACCTCCCTTCCCATGTGCAGGCCTGCAGAGTCTGCCGCGCAGGATGGGGCATGTGGCACTCTCCCTCCCAGGGGCTCTTCCAGATGTAGCTCCTCAGCAGTATTTTTCCCGGGCTGCGCGGCGCTCTCCCCGACTGGCATCCGCCCTGGAACACTGCCTTCCTCAACGCAACATCAGCAGGGGGCCCTGGCCTCATCTTTCTCATGTATGTATCATGTATGTGTGTGTGATATATGTATGAATCATATATGTTTGTGATATATCTATCTATCTATCTATCTATCTATCTATCTATCTATCTATCTATCTATCTATCTATCTATCTATCTATCTATCTATCTATCGTATGTGTGTGTATATATATGTATCTATCATGTATGTATGTATGTATGTATGTATCTATCTTGTATGTATGTGTTCTATCTATCTATCTATCTATCTATCTATCGTGTGTGTGATATATGTATGTATCTATCATGTATGTGTTATATGTATGTATCACACCTTCCTCTATACATATACATACATACATACATACATACATACATACATACATACACACACACACACCTATATCTGTACGTACACTGACATACACACACCAACATCTATACATTAACACGCTGACCCCTAAACGTACACCAACGTACCCACACCTGCATCTATACCTACACATGCTGACACGTGGACGTACACCGGCTTACCCACATGTGAATCTATACATACATGTGCTGACACCTGGACATACACTGATGTACCCACACCTAACATCTATACATACACATGCTAACACCTGGACGTATACAGACGTACCCACATTTGCATCCATGCATATATAGATGTAGGTGTGTGTACGTCAGTGTACGTCCAGGTGTCAACGCGTGTATGTATAGATGCAGGTGTGGGTACGTCTGTGTATGTCCAGGTGTCAGAATGTGTATGTATAGATGCAGGTGTGGGAAGGTCAGTGTAGGTTCAGGTGTCAGCGCGTGTATGTATAGATGCAGGTGCTTGTATGTCCAGATGTCAGTGCATGTATGTATAGATGCAAGTGTGGGTACGTCGGTGTATGTCCATTTGTCAGCGCGTGTATATATAGATGCAGGTGCTTGTACGTTGGTGTATGTCCAGGTGTCAGCATGTTTATGTATAGATGCAGGTGTGGGAATGTTGGTGTATGTCCAGGTGTCAGGGCGTGTATGTATGGATATTAGGTGTGGGTACATCAGTGTATGTCCAGGTGTTAGCGCATGTATGTATAGATGTATATATACACACACATACGATAGATAGATAGATAGATAGATAGATAGATAGATAGATAGATAGATAGATATTATAAGGGCACGGTCGTGCCCTTATATTAAGGCTGAATCGAACAAACGGAATTCTCCCATAGGGAACTTCTGAGATGGGGGCATGGTGTTTGAGGGGCTACACCTCAAAACTGATTGGACGTACTGAGCTGAAATTTGGCATGGGCGTGTAGAATCGTCACCCGGTGCTGCATGCCAAATTTCAGGGCAAAATAATAAAAAATGAGGAATTGGGAGTAACCTAAAGTTCCAACTGTCAGTTTTTTTCTGTGACTTCCTTTGTGGCTTTTTGACACCGTTTTCCTATAGAGTGAATTAGATATTTTTTGGGAAGGCATAACTCCGAATAGAGGACGAATTAAGACTTGGGGTTTGTTTTACTAGATAGAGTATGCCCCAGTGTAGTGCCTTTTGGGGTTGTGGTTTTTCAGAAAGTTATAGGGTTTTTTTAATTAAGAGAAATATGCCCCATTATAGAGATAAGGCTTTTCAATTTGTTGCGGCTGCGCAGTGGCCGCCAGGAGAGCGAGAGTGAGTGAGGGAAGGGGTCTCGTGCAGGCTGAGGTTATAAAAGTAGCTGCTGGCGGCGGGAGGAGAGCCAGCGGTTCCTGGGTGTGTGCACCTGCGGTCCCTTACAGACTGCAGCGACCCATTAGGACTGTGGAGGAGAGGGGTAGCGGCATAGCAGCCGCAGGCTTACCGAAAGTGCTCACTACTGAGCAATATGGTCCCCTTACCCGAAGTGGGAGCCGCAGCGGGAGGAATAGCTGGAGTTGCGCCGCAGGAGAAAGTCAGAGGACATCCAGAAGAGACATCCGGTGCAGCGCTGACTCCTGACTGACAGCGCTTGCCTACTGAGCGGTGTTTTACCCCCACACCTGAAGCGGGTGCGGGAGCGGCAGCGGCAGCCGGAGAAGACAGCTGTGCTGCACGGAAGAAGTCAGGCAGCAGCAGCAGCAGCACCAGCGGGCTGAGGTGGGGAGGATCAGTATGGTCCCTTACGTGCGGCTCACATTCAGATCCATCCGGCTCCCTTCCCCTCCTCCCCTGCACCCTTAGCAGCCTGCCCCCACATCTCATTCACCCACCGCCGCAGACTCCTCCCCCACACGGTTATTATAATAAGGCTACCCCCTTCCCTCCCTGCTGTGTGTCCAGCCACCCCCCCCTCACCTGCTGTGTGTCCGGCCTACCCCCCCCCCCCTCACCTGCTGTGTGTCCAGCCCCCCCCCCCTCACCTGCTGTGTGTCCAGCCCCCCCCCCCTCACCTGCTGTGTGTCCGGCCTACCCCCCCCCCCCTCCCTGCTGTGTGTCCAGCCACCCCCCCCTCACCTGCTGTGTGTCTGGCCTACCCCCCCCTGCTGTGTGTCCAGCCCCCCCCCCCTCCCTGCTGTGTGTCCGGCCTACCCCCCCCCCCTCCCTGCTGTTTGTCCGGCCTACCCCCCCCTCCCTGCTGTGTGTCCAGACCCCCCCCCTCACCTGCTGTGTGTCCAGCCACCACCCCCCTCACCTGCTGTGTGTCCGGCCTACCCCCCCATCCCTGCTGTTTGTCCGGCCACCCTCCCCTCCCCTGCTGTGTGTCCGGCGGCCTACCCCCCCCCTCCCTGCTGTGTGACCGGCCTACCCCCCCCTCACCTGCTGTGTGTCCAGCCCCCCCCCCTCACCTGCTGTGTGTCCAGCCCCCCCCTCCTCCCCTGCTGTGTGTCCGGCCTACCCCCCCCTCCCTGCTGTTTGTCCGGCCACCCTCCCCTTCCCTGCTGTGTGTCCGGCCACCCTCCCCTTCCCTGCTGTGTGTCCGGCCACCCTCCCCTCCCCTGCTGTGTGTCCGGCCACCCTCCCCTCCCATGCTGTGTGTCCGGCCACCCTCCCCTCCCCTGCTGTGTGTCCGGCCTACCCCCCCCTCCCCTGCTGCGTGTCCAGCCCCCCCCCCCTCACCTGCTGCGTGTCCAGCCCCCCCCCCCCTCACCTGCTGTGTGTCCAGCCCCCCCCTCACCTGCTGTGTGTCCAGCCACCCCCCCTCCCCTGCTGTGTGTCCGGCCTACCCCCCCCTCCCTGCTTTTTGTCCGGCCACCCTCCCCTCCCCTGCTGTGTGTCCTGCCTACCCCCCCTCCCTGCTGTGTGTCCAGCCACCCCCCCCTCACCTGCTGTGTGTCCGGCCTACCCTCCCCCCCCCTCCCCTCCCCTGCTGTTTGTCTGGCCACCATCCCCTCCCCTCCCCTGCTGTGTGTTCGGCAACTCCCCCCTCTTCCTGCTGTGTTCGGCCACCCCCTACCCCCTCCCCTCCCTGCCGTGTGTCCGGTCACCCTCCCCTCTCTGCTGTGTGTCCAGCCACCCCCCCCCCTCTCTGCTGTGTGTCCGGCCACCCCCCCCAGACACGCAGCGCCTGACACACAGACATGCAACGCCTGACACGCATACGCATATGCAGCGCCTGACGCACACGCACACAGCACCTGACACACACACACACACAGCACCTGACACACACGCACACACACAGCACCTGACACACACACACACAGCACCTGACACTCACACGGACCTGACACACGCGCACACACTCACACGCAGCACCTGACACACGCACACACAGACGCAGCACCTGACACTCACACGGACCTGACACACACGCACACACTCACACGCGGTGCCTGACGCACATAGACACGCGGCGCCTGACGCACACGCGGCGCCTGACGCACACGCGGCGCCTGACGCACACGCGGCGCCTGACAGACACGCGGCGCCTGACAGACACGCGGCGCCTGACACACACGCACAGGCAGCGCCTGGCACACACGCACAGGCAGCGCCTGACACACACGCAGCGCCTGACACACACAGACACGCAGCGCCTGACACACACAGACACGCAGCGCCTGACGCACAGGCAGCGCCTGACACACACGCGCCTGACACACGCAGCGCCTGACACACGCAGCGCCTGACACACGCAGCACCTGACACACACACGCACCTGACACTCACATGCTTCTGACACACGCAGCACCTGACATACTCACACGCAGCACCTGACACACACGCAGACACGCAGCATCTGACACACACACACGCAGCACCTGACACACACACGCAGCACCTGACACACAGACACGCAGCGCCTGACACACACGCAGACACGCAGCGCCTGACACACACGCAGACACGCAGCGCCTGACACACACGCAGACACGCAGCGCCTGACACACACGCAGCGCCTGACACACACGCAGCGCCTGACACACACGCAGCGCCTGACACACATGCAGCGCCTGACACACACGCAGTTAATATAGGAGAAAACCCCCCAGAGCTGTGCTTTGTGGACACTTTTCAGAGAACAAATTTGTTAGCATAAAAATAAAGCCAGAAAATGAAGAGCTGTTTAATCACGCAATTTGATTTTTTTGCCAGCATATTTCTTTTTCTCTGCAACCCACTGCTAAATTGTGCTTCCTAGATGTTTTTATAAAATCACTGAATCAAATCTAACTCTGATTACATCAGAGAAGGCCAGGTACCCTACACCATAACAGGGGGTATGAAATTTGACTTGTCTACTTAAAGATCACCAAAATCTGATAACAAGGTCAATTAGGTCCCTGGGTGGGATTGAACCACCAACCTTTTGGTTAATAGCCGTACATACTAACTGATTGCGCCACAGAGACACTTTGCAAAAGTTCATACTGACAAAGGCTAATAAGCATTCATCTAAAACGTTTCCTAGAAAAACTTTAAAAAGTCAATAATCTGGAGAGTTTTTGTAAGATGTTTCTTCCATCAACCAACGAAGAAACACATTGGTACTTTCCCATGATGAGTGAGTGCTTCAGGATCTCTTGCACTTACATGTGCAGCAGAGTACTGCAATGGAAGCATGCTAGGCCCATAACCCAGAGGTAGGCAGATTGAAACTATCCTCTGCTATATGCATTTTTTTTTTGTTAATTAAAGTAATCCAAAACTGGGATTGATATTTTGGCTCTTTTATTTTTACTTAAAGTACAATAACTTTTACCATTTTAATTTGTTTTAATAGTATATTGACAGTATTGTTTTCTTTCAAAAATCCACTTCATTTTCTTTACCCTATTATTAAAATGGTAATTGACAAAAACAAACTACATTGTCACCAGAAGAGCAATACAAAATGTACAAGTGATATATTAAAATCATCTTTCCAGCTTGAATTTCAATGATGCATTGGGGCAACGATTTTGTGAGAAACATCTTCACCCTTAAATAAAGATTTTCTTAATTCCTTACCTGTGTGCTAATTAGATATCACCTTGTTTTCACATTAAACAGACTTCCACATGAGAAAGCAGCAAGGATGCAGTGGCGTTAATGTTTCCTGGTGTCAACCTGTATTATTTCAGTAGACATTGAAATGAGGATGCATCTTGCTGCCTTTCCAATGAAGCAAGTTTAATTTAGTAATAGGTGAAAAACCATCCCTACAAAGGTGTTAATCAGAGACTTGGCTTTGTGGACACTTTTCAGAGAACAAATTTGTTAGCATAAAAATAAAGCCAGAAAATGAAGAGCTGTTTAATCACGCAATTTGATTTTTTTGCCAGCATATTTCTTTTTCTCTGCAACCCACTGCTAAATTGTGCTTCCTAGATGTTTTTATAAAATCACTGAATCAAATCTAACTCTGATTACATCAGAGAAGGCCAGGTACCCTACACCATAACAGGGGGTATGAAATTTGACTTGTCTACTTAAAGATCACCAAAATCTGATAACAAGGTCAATTAGGTCCCTGGGTGGGATTGAACCTCAACGCAACATCAGCAGGGGGCCCTGGCCTCATCACCATCCCAGGTCTTTCTCATGTATGTATCATGTATGTGTGTGTGATATATGTATGAATCATATATGTTTGTGATATATATATATATATATATATATATATTCCATAGACAAAAAACCTTACGGTTTCACATGTCCCATTAAGGCTTCTTAGACATGATCGAAATTTCAGAAGCCTGTTGTAACTCTTCCACTCAAACTCCAAAAAGCAATGAAATTCCGATCATTAAGGCTGACGCCTTAATGGACGTGTTCCTTGCGCAATACAGATATGGTATGCCATCACAGCCTGTGGGTAAGTGCAGATTCAGCACTCTCACAGAGTGAGATTGCTGTCACTCACACAATGGTGGAGCTGCTAATTCACAGATTTGTGTGCTCATTGGAATACACACATGCAGTCTATGCAACTGAAGGTCTGAGCAGTTTTGTGGTGCTCCCATCCCACACAGTGCCCACAACCATCCCATTCAGTCAACACAACAAAGCCACCTTGTTACAACATCCTTCTAACTCCATACATCCATCTCACTTAGTATACACATTTAGCTCCCTCAAACATCTTGGTTAATTGCTAAACTATAATACCCCATCTACGGTCTATGCATCTACACTTACTTCCCCTATACACCACCATGCTGCCCGGTCTTCCCCAATCCCTACTGCTGTGTTCTCCCATCTGTGCTAGTCTGTACTAACTTATCTGTACCATCTGTCTTTCCCCACCTGTGCATTGTCTGTACCACCGTTTCCTTCTCTCTGTGCTGCTCAGTGTTTCCTTCTTCAACGTCACTCCGCCTCCTCCAGTACATGGCACACTGTCTTCTCTCCCATCTGCACCAGTTTTCTACCCATCCATGCCAGTGTTTTCAACCCATCTGCACCATTTCCCCCATCTGCACCGCTCTGTCTCCCTTCCCATACTTGCTGCTTAATCTACCCCCTATCCACACCACTCTTACCCTATTCATGTAGCTGACATCCTGAAGGTAAATTTAGTGGATCCTGCACTCTTGGCAGGGGGATAACCGCCACAGCCCACCCCCCAGTGGTCCGGAAACGCCTCCGTTGTGCAGACCATGCCCTGCCAATGGCATTCTAACGCTGTTTGCACGCCCCCCTCCTTCCCCGCAACCACCTCTGCCTATCAATCAGGCAGGGTGATAGCATCTCACTGGGCTCCTGGGGTACGCACGCGCAGTGCGGCCATTGCACGTGCGTACCTCACAAACTAATTCAGACTTCAATCGCTGCTGCTGCTGCGGTCTGAATTACCCCCTGTGTTTCTCTGTCCCCCCCATTAGTGCTGCTTAGTGTTCCCTCTATCCACACACTTCTGTTCCCCCATCCACACCGCTCTCCTCCCTCCAATCAACAACACTCTTACCTCATCTGAGCAGCTTTGTCTTCCGCTCAGACCTTCAGTTGCATAGACTGCATGTGTGTATTCCAATGAGCACACAAATCTGTGAATTAGCAGCTCCACCATTGTGTGAGTGACAGCAATCTCACTCTGTGAGAGTGCTGAATCTGCACTTACCCACAGGCTGTGATGGCATACCATATCTGTATTGCGCAAGGAACACGTCCATTAAGGCGTCAGCCTTAATGATTGGAATTTCATTGCTTTTTGGAGTTTGAGTGGAAGAGTTACAACAGGTTTCTGAAATTTCGATCATGTCTAAGAAGCCTTAATGGGACATGTGAAACCGTAAGGTTTTTTGTCTATGGAATTTCATCGCTTTTTTTAAATTTATTTTTTTTATTCAGAAATGTAAAATTTCACTTAAAGAATAAACATTTGATTTTTTAAATGTTTAATGAAAATGTTCGTATAACATCACTGTTCTGTGCAAAATTATTTTATTAACCAAACCAAATTGTTTAAGGTCCGTACACACTTAACGATTTAATGAGCGACGTCGCTCATTTTATCGTTAAGTGTGTATGCAGCCAGCGACAAACGATGCGCGGCCCCGCGGGTCGGCAACAATCTTCGCTGTCGGTAGGGCATGCAGGAAGGATGTGGACTGTCGTCCACGACCTTCATGCAGGGCTGGCGGGGGCGTGACGTCACTGAGCGATATGAGCGGTCATATCGCTCAGTGTGTACAGTCGGCCGCCGGCCGGCCCGGGAGGGGAAACATTAGACGATGTAGCTCACAGAGCGACATCGTTTAATGTGTACGGGCCTTTAGACTTTGGTCAAAATATTTTGCTGCCTTTGCAGCTGATGCAGGGAGGGGGGTAGGCGGCAGCAGCCTGTAACTGAGGCTGGAGGTAGGCGTGAAATGCATTGCTTGTACGTGTGAGTGCGTGGTGTCAGGTGCTGCGCGTGTATATGTGTGTGTGTGTCAGGTGCTGCCTGTGTATGTGTGTGTCAGCTCCTGTGTGTATGTGTGTGTCAGGTGCTGCGTGTATATATGAGTGTGTCTGATGGTGCGTGTGTATGCGTCAGCTGCCGCGTGCGTGTGTGTGTGTGTGTGTGTGTGTGTGTCAGGTGTTGCGGGTGTATATGTGTGTGAGTATCAGGTGCTCCGCGTGTGTACAAGTGTATGTCTGGTGCTGTGCATGAATACGTATGTCTGTGTCAGGTGATGCGCGTGTACATGAGTGTGCGTCAGGTGCTGCGCGTGTACATGAGTGTGCATTAGGTGCTGCGCGTGTACATGAGTGTGCGTCAGGTGCTGCGTGTGTACATGAGTGTGCGTCAGGTGCTGCGCGTGTACATGTGTGTGCGTCAGGTGCTGCGCGTGTACATGTGTGTACCTCAGGTGCTGCACGTGTCTATGTGTGTGTGAGTAAGGCACTGCGTGTGTATGTGTGTGTCTGATGGTGTGCGTGTATATGCATGTGTCAGGTGCTGCGTGTATATGCATGTGTCAGGTGCTGCGTGTATATGCATGTGTCAGGTGCTGCGTGTATATGCATGTGTCAGGTGCTGCGTGTATATGCATGTGTCAGGTGCTGCGTGTATATGCATGTGTCAGGTGCTGCATGTTTATTTTATTGTGTATAATGGTACGTGTGTGTGTCAGGTGCCGCACGTGTATGTGTGTGTGTGTCAGGTGTTGCGCGTGTATGTGTGGGTCAGGTGCTGCATGTTTATTTTATTGTGTCTGATGCTACGTGTGTGTGTGTCAGGTGCCGCACGTGTATGTGTGTGTGTCAGGTGTTGCGCGTGTATGTGTGTGTCAGGTGCCGCGCGTGTATGTGTGTGTCAGGTGCCGTTCCCCTTCTTCCCATCCCAGCTCTCTCTGTAGAATACAGCTCTGCACCCAGAGAGAGGGAAAGACTAGGGGGCTGATCACTGCACTGCTCACTTTTTGGTCATGAGTTCGGCCTCCTGTTTCTTCCAGTGCTGTGTTCCTGCAGCCTAGCCCTCCCTGTTGTGCCAGAGAATCAGCCCTTCCTTCCCCTGACAGAGAGAGAGAGCCCGAGGCAGATACACTCTTCCCGTAGCTGGCCTACCCCCAGTACTTCAGCACTGGCCATGCGGCAGTCAACAAAGGAGACCAGCAGGGGGTTCTGGCAGCATCAGCTGTGGCCGCAGCTGGATCGGGGAGGCCTGCAGTGTCTGAGGTGGGCAACACTTCCTCCGCCGCTGTCACCTTCCCCTGCCGGAGAGAAAGCCAGAGACATACCCTTCCCGCAGCTGGGATACCCCTAGTACCTCAGCGCTGGACAGGCAGAAGTCTATGGAGGGGACCGGCAGGGGTTTCGGGCCGCAGCAGTAGCAGCGGCCGCAGTCAGATCAGGGAGGCCTGCAGGGTCAGAACTGGGCAGCACTTCCACCAACACTGTCACCTCTGTGCTGGGCATGTACACCAGTCCGTACGGACGGAGGTGTCCACAACAGGCAGCAGTATAATGAGTCAGACAAACTCATTACACGCTGCCCACTGCTGCGCCGCATGCCCTCGATGGAGGAAGCCTAGATGCGGTCCCCAGCGGCAGCGAGGGAGAAGGGTGATCACATCACCCTTCAACCCGGCACCTCACAATCAGCTGGGGATCTGCAGTAGCTTCATCTCTCTCTTTCTCTCCCTCTCTGACAGCACAGCAGCCCCTCTGGGTCCCATGTAGCTCTGCCCCCCTGCTCACAGTTCACTCGGCCTCTCCTGATTAAAAAGAAAATAAGAGCCTGACCTGCTGCTCAGATGCGAGGAGGGGACGGGCGGTAGGTCCTCTGTGAGTACACTACACAGTCAAAATTAACTCTGACTCCTCACAACAGTGTGGACTGCAGGCGACGTCAGATGCCAATTTGGGTGTGCTTGCCGCACTACCTGCCCATCAAGCCCAACGTGGCATTTTGTATTAGGAACCCTATAACAGCATTCCGACATCCCTCCCTATGACGCTGCCATCCATACACTGCCGCTCTCATACATCCGTACACCGCCACTCTCATACATCCGCACACTGCCGCTCTCACACAACTGTACACTGTTGCTCTCATACATCCATACACTGCCGCTCTCATACATCCGTACAACCCCGCTCTCATACATCCGTACAACCCCGCACTCTTACAGCCGCCCCAGAGATATCAGTGTACTGGGCCCCGAGATTTCTGTTGCTGGCCCTGACCCTCAGGGGCGTATCTACCCCTTGGCCAGGGGTGATATGGAGATAGTGGTTGACTGAGGCAGGGGTGACAGAGATAGTGGGTGACTAAAGCAGGGGTGACTGGTATAGTGGGTGACTGAGGCAGGGGTCGCAGGTATAGTGGTTAACTGAGGCAGCGGTGACTGGGAGATAGTGGGTAACTGGGGCAGGGGTGACAGGGAAAGTGTGTGACTCAGGCAGGGGTGATAGGGAGATAGTGGGCAGCAGATCACTGCCTCGCTGACAGCAGCACATCCCTGCTTCACTGACAGCAGCACATACCTGCCTCACTTATAGCAGCACATCCCTGCCTCACTGGCAGCAGCAGATCCCTGCCTCACTGGCAGCAGCAGATCACTGCTTCACTGACAGCAGCACATCCCTGCCTCACTGGCAGCAGCAGATCCCTGCCTTACTGACAGCTGTATTCAGACCTGATCTCTGCTGTGCATATTCACACAACAGGAGATCAGGTCTGAAGTGTGTGTGTGTGTGCTGGTGCCGCAGTGCACCGGCACATGCCAGAGATGCGATCAGCATCTCTGCCCAGTGAGCGCCTCTGCCAACACATACTTATCTTGCATATGAGATCTCTTGATCATGAAGATAGTTCTCACAGGGTGAGGTTCATCCATTACATTTTAAAGTAGGAAGGTACAAATTACATATTCAAATTACATATATGTGCTGGATTCAAATATTTTCCCCCCTTCCTTTCTCAATTGTGCCCATCAGCAGCTATTCTAATGTTGCTGCCAATGGGTGTGACACATTCATTTCTTCTGTGGGGTACACTGGACTCCACAAGGATTCACATTGTGGTGTAGAGTAGGATCTTGATCTGAGGCACCAACAGGCTCAAAGCTTTTGACTGTTCCCAAGATGCTCAGCGCCCCCTGCTCTATAACCTCGCTTCCATGAACAGGGAGCTCAGTTTGTAGTTGGTGCCTTCAGTAGCAGGACACTTAACAGGGGGCTGCCTCAGGCAGCCTATACTTAGCTATTAATTTTGACAAGAAAAGAAGAACTTTTTTTATAAGAATGTACAAGGGCTGCAGCAGGCTAGGTCTAATAGACATCTTTACTGCAGCTCCGTCACTCCCAGCGGCGCAGTATACTCCCGTGCCCTGGTTGCTGGGTCACTGCAGCGGAGGCTCCGGTTTCTTCCTAAGGTCAGTCACACACACACCGCCCTCCGGGATCACGAGGCCGCTGATGAAAGGGAGGTAAGGGGCTTCTGTGCCCACACTATACCGTGATCCAGCATGGCTGTAGGGGGCGGGCCGTGTGCGCACTGGCGTGGACACTGATTACTGGGCAGCCGCTCCACTAGCCACCAGGGACAGTTAAGGAGCACAGCTCTGGGGTTTTTTCTCCTATATTAACCCCATTTTGTACTACCCGCAGTGCATTGTGATAGGTAATGGGGCCTGATTCAGGTTGGATCGCAATCAAACTGCAAAAACTGCTAAGAGCATACGCATCCGCCTGCATTTTCTGCGGCACCCCGCAGATAATGCGATCACCTCTGCCTGTGAATCGGTGAAGGGGGGGGGGGAGGGGGGTCAACAACACTCCATTTCCATGCTAACAAATTTGTTCTCTGAAAAGTGTCCACAAAGCACAGCTCTGGGGGGTTTTCTCCTATATTAACCCCATTTTGTACTACCTGCAGTGCATTGTGATAGGTAATAGAGCCTGATTCAGGTTGGATTGCAATCACAATAAGCAATCCAACTGCAAAAATTGCTAAGAGCATACGCATGCGCCTGCATTTTCTGTGACTGTCAATCGGTGCGGGGGGGGGTCAGCAACACTCCATTTCAAAGTCGGAGATGGAGCGGTGCGGGGGCAGGGCTTCAACGGAGAAACAGGAGGCGTGGTCAGAGCGGCTGCATGACATCACATGCAGCCGTTGCGATCACAAAAATGGTGGCGGCTTCCTGCGCACACGTACAGTCTGCACCAACAGGAGGCTAACCCATTTTTTATGATCACGCTGAACTGCACTGAGACTGCAATTTCAGCGTGGTCAAGAAGGGAGGCGGCATGCTGGGTGGCCATGCCCTGTGATGGGTGGCCCCAGCATGCGAACCAAAGGATTGCAAATTCTGTTACTTAGCAGAATTTGCAATCCTTACTGAATTAGGCCATTGATTACAAAATTGTAAACAATATTTGAAGTTTTTCTTCAGGGACTAACACAAAAGATGCTTGGGGCTACTAACACATGGGTAAGCCACGTAAAGCTTCCCATGGGTCAGTGGCATCACAACGGGGTTGCGGCACACACCCGAGTGTCACCCGCCAAGTGGGGTGACACCAAAGTGCCGGCTCTTCTTCAGTGACAGAATATGGGTGTTTCACTGTGACATTACGTGCAACACCCAGTTTCTGTCACTGTGCAGGAGCCAGCACCACTCACACACTAGTCCCCGGGTACAGCCCCCAACCCCCGGGATACCCGCAGCAACAAAATGGTGATTCAGGCCACGCCCCTACCTATGAGACCATGCCTCCTTTTTACCATTGCGCTGCTTATCTGCGCGCACTGCATTACAATCTCCCTCGCCGCCTCTCTGGGTGTCACCAGTGATAGTGACACCTCTGCCATGCTTGTAGCAGCTGGTCCTAAGATCTACGCCTCCAGCCCTGAGTGTTTTCCCTTGTGACTTGTTGATCATCATAGCGAAGCAGATGCTTACAGAAAACTGCAGGGGTTTAGATTGAAAAGAAAAACATTGACGAACCCATCATTTCAGCGACAGGGTCTGCCACACGACTGACTGAAATGACTGGTTGGTTTGGGCCCCCACCAAAAAAGAATCAATCAATCTCTCCTTGCACAAACTGGCTCTACAGAGGCAAGATGTCCACCTCATCATCCTCCGATTCCTCACCCCTTTCACTGTGTACATCCCCCTCCTCACAGATTATTAATTCGTCCCCACTGGAATCCACCATCTCAGATCCCTGTGTACTTTCTGGAGGCAATTGCTGGTGAATGTCTCCACGGAGGAATTGATTATAATTAATTTTGATGATCATCATCTTCTCCACATTTTCTGGAAGTAACCTCGTACGCCGATTGCTGACAAGGTGAGCGGCCGCACTAAACACTCTTTCGGAGTACACACTGGAGGGAGGGCAACTTAGGTAGAATAAAGCCAGTTTGTGCAAGGGCCTCCAAATTGCCTCTTTTTCTCCACCATTCTTTCAAAGGTGACAGAATCATATGCAGTGACAGTAGACGACATGTCAGTAATCGTTGCCAGGTCCTTCAGTCTGGACCAGATGTCAGCACTCACTCCAGACTGCCCTGCATCACCGCCAGCGGGTGGGCTCGGAATTCTTAGCCTTTTCCTCGCACCCCCAGTTGCGGGAGAATGTGAAGGAGGAGCTGTTGACGGGTCACGTTCCGCTTGACTTGACAATTTTCTCACCAGCAGGTCTTTGAACCTCTGCAGACTTGTGTCTGCCGGAAAGAGAGATACAATGTAGGTTTTAAATCTAGGATCGAGCACGGCGGCCAAAATGTAGTGCTCTGATTTCAACAGATTGAATCCTGGTTAAGCAAATTAAGGGCTCCATCCACAAGTCCCACATGCCTAGTTGAATCACTCTGTTTTAGCTCCTCCTTCAATGTCTCCAGCTTCTTCTGCAAAAGCATGATGAGGGGAATGACCTGACTCAGGCTGGCAGTGTCTGAACTGACTTCACGTGTGGAAAGTTCAAAGGGTTGCAGAACCTTGCACAACGTTGAAATCATTCTCCACTGCGCTTGAGTCAGGTGCATTCCCCCTCCTTTGCCTATATCGTGGGCAGATGTATAGGCTTGAATGGCCTTTTGCTGCTCCTCCATCCTCTGAAGCATATAGAGGGTTGAATTCCACCTCGTTACCACCTCTTGCTTCAGATGATGGCAGGGCAGGTTCAGGAATGTTTGGTGGTGCTCCAGTCTTCGGCATGCGGTGGCTGAAGGCAGAAAGTGGCCCGCAATTCTTCGGGCCACCGACAACATCTCTTGCACGCCCCTGTCGTTTTTTAAATAATTCTGCACCACCAAGTTCAATGTATGTGCAAAACATGGGACGTGCTGGAATTTGCCCAGATGTAATGCACGCACAATATTGGTGGCGTTGTCCGATGTCACAAATCCCCAGGAGAGTTCAATTGGGGTAAGCCATTCTGCGATGATGTTCCTCAGTTTCCGTAAGAGGTTGTCAGCTGTGTGCCTCTTATGGAAAGCGGTGATACAAAGCGTAGCCTGCCTAGGAACGAGTTGGCAATTGCGAGATGCTGCTACTGGTGCCGCCGCTGCTGTTCTTGCTGCGGGAGGCAATACATCTACCCAGTGGGCTGTCACAGTCATATAGTCCTGAGTCTGCCCTGCTCCACTTAACCACAGACAAGTGGACATTGGGTACAACTGCATTTTTTAGGACACTGGTGACTCTTTTTCTGAGGTCTGTGTACATTTTCGGTATCGCCTGCCTAGAGAAATGGAACCTAGAGGGTATTTGGTACCGGGGACAAAGTACCTCAATCAAGTCTCTAGTTGCCTCTAAATTAACGATGGATACCGGAACCACGTTTCTCACCACCCAGACCTGAGTTATCCGCTTTGCAGCAGGATGACTGCTGTGATATTTCATCTTCCTCGCAAAGGACTGTTGGACAGTCAATTGCTTACTGGAAGAAGTACAAGTGGTCTTCCGACTTCCCCTCTGGGATGACGATCGACTCCCAGCAGCAACAACAGCAGCGCCAGCAGCAGTAGGCGTTACACTCAAGGATGCATCGGAGGAATCCCAGGCAGGAGAGGACTCGTCAGACTTGCCAGTGACATGGCCTGCAGGACTATTGGCTCTCCTGTCTAAGGAGGAAATTGACACTGAGGGAGTAGGTGGTGTGGTTTGCAGGAGCTTGGTTACAAGAGGAAGGGATTTAGTGGTTAGTGGACTGCTTCCGCTGTCATCCAAAGTTTTTGAACTTGTCACTGACTTATGATGAATGCGCTGCAGGTGACGTATAAGGGAGGATGTTCCGAGGTGGTTAACGTCCTTATCCCTACTTATTACAGCTTGACAAAGGCAACACACGGCTTGACACCTGTTGTCCGCATTTGTGTACAGGATGCATACCTTCATGTCCCCATTTATCCACCTCATCAGGCGTAACTCAGATTTGCGGTACAGGACTGTCATTGCCAATTTCAGACGTTGCTGTTTGGTCTCTCCATGGCCCTGAGAATTTTCACCAAGGTAATGGCGGAAATGATGGTGCTCCTGTGCAAGCAAGGTGTCACAATTATCCCGTACTTGGGCGATCTCATAAAAGCGAGATCAAGAGAGCAGTTGCTGAACAGCGTATCACTTTCACTGAAAGTGTTACAGCAACACGGCTGGATTTTCAATATCCCGAAGTCGCAGTTGATTCCTACTACTCGTCTGTCTTTCTTGGGCATGATTCTGGACACAGACCAGAAGAGGGTTTATCTCCTGATAGAAAAGGCCCAGGAACTCATGACTCTTGTCAGGAACCTATTGAAACCAAAACAGGTGTCAGTGCATCACTGCACTCGAGTCCTGGGAAAGATGGTGGCATCATACGAGGCCATTCCATTCGGCAGGTTCCATGCGAGGACTTTCCAATGGGACCTACTGGACAAGTGGTCCGGGTCACATTTACAGATGCATTGGTTGATCACCCTGTCCCCCAGGGTCAGGGTATCACTCTTGTGGTGGCTGCAGAGTGCTCACCTTCTCGAGGGACGCAGATTCAGCATTCAGGGCTGGATCCTGGTGACCACAGACGCAAGCCTCCAAGTTTGGGGAGCAGTCACACAGGGAAGAAATTTCCAAGGTCTTTGGTCAAGTCAAGAGACTTGTCTTCACATCAACATCCTGGAACTAAGGGCCATATACAATGCCCTACGTCAAGCGGAGACCTTACTTTGCGACCAACCGGTTCTGATCCAGTCAGACAACGTCACCGCAGTGGCTCATGTAAACCGCCAAGGCGGCACAAGAAGCAGAGTGGCGATGGCACAAGCCACCAGAATTCTTCGCTGGGTGGAGAATCACGCAAGCGCACTGTCAGCAGTGTTCATTCCGGGAGTGGACAACTGGGAAGCAGACATCCTCAGCAGACACGACCTACATCCGGGAGAGTGGGGACTTCATCAGGAAGTCTTTGCACAGATTACAAGTCGGTGGGAACTGCCACAGATAGACATGATGCCGTCCCGGCTCAGCAAAAAGCTACAGAGGTATTGCGCAAGGTCAAGAGACCCTCAGGCAGTAGCTGTAGACGCCCTAGTGACACCGTGGGTGTTCCAGTCGGTCTATGTATTTCCTCCTCTTCCTCTCATACCCAAGGTGTTGAGGATAATAAGACAAAGAGGAGTGAGAACAATCCTCATTGTTCCAGATTGGCCACGGAGGACCTGGTATCCGGATCTGCAGGAAATGCTCACAGAAGATCTGTGGCCTCTCCCTCTAAGACAGGACCTGTTGCATCAGGGGCCCTGTCTGTTCCAAGACTTACCGCGGCTGCGTTTGACGGCATGGCGGTTGAATGCCGGATCCTAGCATTCCGGTTGAGGTCATCCCTACGCTGATAAAGGCTAGGAAGGATGTAACGTTAAAACATTACACCGTATATGGCGAAATTATGTTTCTTGGTGTGAGGCCAGGAATGCTCCTACGGAAGAATTCCATCTGGGCCGTTTCCTTCACTTCCTACAAACTGGAGTGAATTTGGGCCTAAAATTAGGCTCTATTAAGGTCCAGATTTCGGCCTTATCCATTTTCTTTCAAAAAGAATTGGCTTCTCTTCCAGAAGTTCAGACTTTTGTAAAAGGAGTGCTGCATATTCAGCCTCCTTTTGTGCCTCCGGTGGCACCTTGGGACCTTAACGTGGTGTTAAGTTTTCTAAAATTACACTGGTTTGAACCACTTAAAACAGTGGAGTTAAAATATCTCACATGGAAGGTGGTCATGTTATTAGCCTTGGCTTCGGCTAGGCGAGTGTCGGAATTAGCGGCTTTGTCACATAAAAGCCCATATTTGGTATTCCATGTGGATAGAGCGGAATTGCAGACCCGTCCTCAATTCCTACCAAAAGTGGTCTCATCTTTTCATATGAACCAACCTATTGTGGTGCCTGTGGCTACGCGTGACTTGGAGGATTCCGAGTTACTTGATGTGGTTAGGGCTTTGAAAATTTACGTGGCCAGGACGGCTAGAGTCAGGAAAACTGAAGCGCTGTTTGTCCTGTATGCAACCAACAAGATTGGTGCCCCTGCTTCAAAGCAGGCTATTGCTCGCCGGATTTGTAACACGATTCAGCAAGCGCATTCTATGGCTGGATTGCAGTTACTGAAATCGGTCAAGGCCCATTCCACGAGGAAAGCGGGCTCTTCTTGGGCAGCTGCCCGAGGGGTCTCGGCACTACAGCTGTGTCAAGCTGCTACTTGGTCGGGTTCACACACCTTTGCAAAATACTATAAGTTTGATACCCTGGCTGAGGAGGAACTCATGTTTGCTCAATCGGTGCTGCAGGGTCATCCGCACTCTCCCGCCCGTTTTGGAGCATTGGTATAATCCCCATGGTCCTTACGGAGTCCCCAGCATCCTCTAGGACGTTAGAGAAAATAAGATTTTAAACCTACTGGTAAATCTTTTTCTCGTAGTCCGTAGAGGATGCTGGGCGCCCGTCCCAAGTGCGGACTACTTCTGCAATACTTGTATATAGTTATTGCTTCAATAAGGGTTATGTTATAGTTGCATCGGTCCTGCACTGATGCTATGTTGTTTTTTCATACTGATAACTGGGTAGTTTATCACAAGTTATACGGTGTGATTGGTGTGGCTGGTATGAATCTTGCCCTGGATTAACAAAATCCTTTCCTCATACTGTCCGTCTCCTCTGGGCACAGTTTCTCTAACTGTGGCATAGAGGGAGGAGCCAGTGCACACCCAGAACTAAAGTCTTTCTTAAAGTGCCCATGTCTCCTGTGGAGCCCGTCTATCCCCATGGTCCTTACGGAGTCCCCAGCATCCTCTACGGACTACGAGAAAAAGATTTACCGGTAGGTTTAAAATCTTATTTTCTACTTTATTCTTTTCTATCCTAGTTTATTACGACCAACTCTCATCCAAGGAGTTTGATATTCTACTACCTGCATGCAATTTAAATTGCTTAAATTGTTTATATGGTTGATTTGTCCTTCACAATCCATAATCTGCAACTTGGATGTACTTGTGTCATTGAAAATCTTATAATAAAAATGTATATACAGATACTCAACCTGTATATTGAAAAAAAAAAGTTATAAGACATATGCATTCAATATTTGAAGAAACAAAATAAAATAAAGCTATCTATTGGGTTTCACTAACAAGCACATTGGAAGACTTGACTACTGTTAAAAGACATGCATTACATGGTATAGAGCCACAAACCACAATGTAGTAAAATAAAAACAAACTTACATGTGTATCAAACCTATGTGAGGCTTACATTGATAGTGCAAGATCAACACTCTATCAACTGTGCAAACTAGACTGCACATAAATGCCATAAATGTCACGCAGCCGTCACGGCCCGCCCCCATACGGTCCGGTCATGTCTGCGTTGTCCTGACTGTGCGCCCAAAATGGCGGCACAACGCCGCTGGCCCGACTCCTCCTGCCCAGTGACCGCCTCTGCCTGTCAATCAGGCAGAGGCGCTCACTGGGCAGAGATGCTGATCGCATCTCTGGCATGTGCCGGTGCACTGCGGCACCAGCACACACGCACTTCAGACCTGATCTCCTGTTGTGTGAATATGCACAGCAGGGATCAGGTCTGAATTAGGCCCTATATACAGCTGTCAGTAAGGCAGGGATGTGCTGCTGCCAGTGAGGCAGGGATGTGCTGCTGGTAGTGAAGCAGTGATGTGCTGCTGTCAGCGAAGCAGTGCTGTGCTGCTGTCAGCGAGACAGGGATGTGCTGCTGTCAGCGAGGCAGGGATGTGCTGCTGTCAGCGAAGCAGGGATGTGCTGCTGTCAGCGAAGCAGGGATGTGCTGCTGTCAGCGAGGCAGGGATGTGCTGCTGTCAGCGAGGCAGGGATGTGCTGCTGTCAGCGAAGCAGGGATGTGCTGCTGTCAGTGAAGCAGGGATGTGCTGCTGTCAGCGAGGCCGGGATGTGCTGCTGTCAGCGAGGCAGGGATGTGCTGCTGTCAGCGAGGCAGGGATGTGCTGCTATAAGTGAGGTAGGGATGTGCTGCTGTCATTGAAGCAGGAATGTGCTGCTGCAGTGAGGCAGAGATATGCAGCCCACTATCTCCCTATCACCCCTGCCTGAGTCACACACTTTCCCTGTCACCCCTGCCTCAGTTACCCACTATCTCCCAGTCACCGCTGCCTCAGTCAACCACTATATCTGCGATCCCTGCCTCAGTCACCCACTATACCAGTCACCCCTGCTTTAGTCACCCACTGTCACCCTATCACCCCTGCTTCAGTCACCCACTATCCCTGTCAACCCTGCCTCAGTCACCCACTATCTCCCAGTCACCCCTGCCTCAGTCAGCCACTATCCCTGTCACCCCTGCCTCAGTCTCTTACTGTCCCTGTCACCCCTGCCACAGTCATCCACTATCTCCCTATCACCCCTGCCTTAGTCATTTATTATACCTGTCACCCACTTTCTTCCCATACTTACCCAACCCCTTCCTATCACCCCTCCCTCAGTAACCCACTATCTCCCTGTCACCCACTATCTCCCAGTCACCCCGGCCTCAGTCACCCACTATCTCCCACTCATACATGCTTCAGTCACCCACTATCTCCCAGTCATCCCTGCCTCAGTCACCTACTGACACCAGTGCAGACATTTCTGCTGCGGCCTCTCCACTCTCCAGCGTGAACGTCCTGACGACTGAGGAAATCCGCTTCCTAGTTGAGGACTCCGGGAATGAACACTGCCGATATTGCTGTCAGATGACTTTCTACCCAACGGAGGATTTTTGATACTTCCAGCTTTGCCATGCAGTTTCGAGTGCCGCCTTGATGATTTGTGTACACTACCGTGGTGGCGTTGTCAGATTGTACTTGAACAGGTCTGTTCTGTACTAGAGGCAGGGCCAGTGTCAATTAATTGAACACTGCCTGCAATTCCAGAATGTATATCAGGAGGAGAGATTCCTCCCTGGTCCACCGACCCTGGAGAAAGTGTTGCTCCAACACCATGGCCCAGCCCAAAAGACTGGCATCCATTGTCAGGAGGACACAGTTGGAGATCTAGAAGGGATGGCCCCTGCTCAACTGTTGGTCCTGTAGCCACCAGCTCAGTGTCAGACGAACCTCCGGAGTCAAGGAGATCATTTGAGACATCATCCGATGAGGCAGGCCGTCCCACTTGGAGAGGATTAACCTCTGCAGAGGGCGGTAATGAAATTGAGCGTACTCTACCATATCGAAAGCCGACACCATGAGGTCTAGTACTTGCATCGCTGTGTGTATCAACACTCTTGGGCGAGAGAGGACGATACTGTCCTGAATTTTCAGGACTTTCTCTGGAGACAGAAACAATTGTTGGCTGTGTGTGTCCAGCAGTGCCCCTAGGTGCACAATGTTCCGAGCAGGGACCAGCGAGGACTTTTTTCAGTTGATGAGCCACCCGTGGACTTTTAGGAATTGGACCGCCAGTTCCAGATAACTGTGGAGAACC
The DNA here is from genome assembly GCF_028390025.1 of Pseudophryne corroboree. Lineage (NCBI taxonomy): Eukaryota > Metazoa > Chordata > Amphibia > Anura > Myobatrachidae > Pseudophryne > Pseudophryne corroboree. The sequence continues at coordinate 120,866 of NW_026970223.1, read as the reverse complement.
TCTTGGGAGTTCACCAGGATCAGCAAGTCGTCCAGATTTGGCAGGATCCTGATTCTCTGATGGTGAAGGGTCGTCATCACGGCCATGACCTTGGTGAATATCCGAGGTGCCGTGGCCAAACCAGAAGGCAGGACTTGAAATCCAAAAACAAACCAGGCACAACACTGCTTAGCTTCCATCATCAGATGAGATTGGACCAGTGGCGTAACTACTGCCCCCGCAGTCCTCGTGGTGGCTTGGGGGCGAGGGGCTGCGGGGGCGCCACTGATTTACAGCAGACTGACATGCGGACGAGCGTCCGCATGTCAGTCTGCAGTCTCCTTCCCTCCGCCGCTTTTTGGAGGGACACGGAGGGCACACAGCGCGCCTCCCTGTGTCCCTCCTGCTGCATCATCTCCGGCGGCCGCGGGTCTAATAGGGGGAAGTGCCGTCCGTGAGCTCTAATTGGCTCACGAACTGCCACTTCCCCCTATTAGACCCGCGGCCGCCGGAGATGATGCAGCAGGAGGGACACAGGAGAGACGAGCTGTGCCCTCCGTGTCCCTCCAAAAAGCGACGGCAGGGGGGGGGGTAAATATCTGGCACTGGGGGCATATATGGCACGGGGGGAGGGAGGAATATCTGGCACTGGGGCATTTCTGGCACTGGGGGGAATATCTGGCACTGGGGGCATATCTGGCACTGGGGGGGATATCTGGCACTGGGGCATATATGGCACTGGGGGGGAATATCTGGCACTGGGGGCATATATGGCACTGGGGGGGGGTATCTGGCACTGGGGGCATATATGGCACGGGGGGCATATATGGCACTGGGGGGGAATATCTGGCACTGGGGGCATATGTGTACCTGGCACATGGGGACGACGACTATATTTGGCACTGGGGCATGTAAGTACCTGGCACCGTGGGGGAATATCTGGCACTGGGGACATATGTGGCACTGGGAGCACAGCCCTAGCAACAAGGACTACCTCCTAGCAACGAGCATGACACCCAGTGCATGAAACATCTGGCAACGAGCATGACACCCAGTGCATGAAACACCTGGCAACGAGCATGACACCCAGTGCATGAAACCCCTGGCAACGAGCATGACACCCTGAGCATGAAAACCCCTGGCACCGTGCATGGAACCAAGAGCATGAAACCCCTGGCAACGAGCATGACACCCAGTGCATGAAACCCCTGACAACGAGCAGGTAATTGAAAAGTAATTAGAAGCCTTACTGTAGGACTTAATGTGTAATGGGCATTACGGTGTGTGGCATAATGTATCACGGACATTGCGGTGTGTGTCATAATGTGTCGCAGGCATTACGGTGTATGGTATACTATATCGCGGGCATTGTGATATGTGGTATAATGTCTCAGGGTCATTGCAGTGTGTGGCATAATGTATCACGGACATTGCGGTGTGTGTCATAATGTGTCAGGCATTACGGTGTGTGGTATACTATATCACGGGCATTGTGGTCAGTGGCGGTTCTTGCCACGGGCAAGCAGGACTTTTGCCCGGGGCGCCGCCTTCCGGAGGGCGCTGGCGCCATCCGGAGGGCGCCGCACCGTGGCAAGATCCGCCACTGCTGCCCGCTGTGTCCCCCGTCCGCCTCCGCTGCCCGCTGCCGTCCCCGTCCTCGGCGCCTCCTGTGAAGGGAACTAGACGCTATGCGTCTAGTTTCCCTTCGTGGAGAGTAACTGCTGAGCGGTGCGCGATGACGTCATCGCGCACCGCACAGCAAAGGTCCTCTCCACGAAGGGAACTAGACGCATAGCGTCTAGTTTCTCTTCGTGGAGAGGACCTTTTGCTGTGCGGTGCACGATGACGTCATCGCGCACCGCTCAGCATTCAAGCGGCGCTTTCAATGTACAGGGGGCGTGACTCACCACGCCCCCTGTATTAGGCCACGCCCTTTCCTGCCCGGGGCGCTCTGCGCCCTTGAACCGGCCCTGATTGTGGTATGTGGTATAATGTCTCAGGGTCATTGCAGTGTGGCATAATACATAACGGGCATTGCGATGTGTGGCATAGGGTATAACGGGCAGGGCATTGCGGTATGTGTCACAGGCATTACGGTGTATGGTATACTATATCACGGGCATTGTGGTATAATGTCTCAAGGTCATTGCAGTGTGTGGCATAATGTGTCACAGGCATTGTATGTGCTATAATGTATCGGGCATTGCAGTGTGTGGCATAATGTATCACGGACATTGCGGTGTGTGTCATAATGTGTCACAGACATTGTATGTGCTATAATGTATCAGGGGCATTGCAGTGTGTAGCATAATGTATAACGGGCATTGCGATTCCTGTCATAATGTGTCACAGGCATTACGGTGTGTGGCATAATGTGTCACAGACATTACGGTGTGTGGCATAATGTGTCGGGGGCATTACAGTGTGTGCATATTGTGTCGTGCATTATTGTGTGCGGCATAATGTCTAAGGGCCATTGCAGTATGTGGCATAATGTATACTGGGCATTACTATAAGGAGGAAAAATGACAAATAATGTAAGGGGCATGAATCAGGATTATTTTTCTTTCCTGTGGTGGCCAACGTATGGGCGTGCAGGTTGCAAAACTGGGGTATAAGGTAGTCTTTTCCTGCAATGCCACGCCCCTTTATGCGAAACCACGCCCACTCCAACAAAACCACGCCCCTTTTTTGACGCGCGCACCTTAGGCGCGCGCATATTTATCCCTTTCTTGCTCCCAATTATGGAGCATGAAGGGGGGGGGGCGCCGAAGAATTTTTTGGCTTGGGGGAGAAAAATTTCTAGTTACGCCACTGGATTGGACATATCCAGTGTGATGCGGCTGTAGATGATTTTTGCTGTTTCTAACTTCTACATCAATGAATAAGTTTCAAAATAGAATGCATCAAGAGAACGGTGTTGGTAGTATAAAACTACCTACAGCACCTGGTATTCCCAGGTGGTCTCACATCCAAGAACAAACCAGGCCTAAGATCAGGTGATATTGGGCATATACAGTGTGGTGTGGCTGTAGATGAGCTTAGTGGTTTCTGTTAGAGTTCTTCTACTTCTAACTACTCGTACATAAATGAATAAGCGGACGATTTATTAAACCTGGTGAAATGATAATTTGCATGGTGATAAAGTACCAGCCAATCAGCTCCTAATTGCCATGTCACAGGCTGGGTTTGAAAAATGACAGTTAGGAGCTGACTGGCTGGTACTTTATCACCTTGCACTTTATCAGTTCACCAGGCTTAATAGATCTGCCCCAATGTTTCAAAATGGAATGCATCAAGAGAACGGTGTTGGTATTGTAAAAATACACACAGCTCCTGGTATTTCCTGGTGGTCTCCCATCCAAGTACTAAAACCAGGACCAACACTGCTCAGCTTCCATGATCAGGAGAGATTGGGCAAATCCAGTGTGCTGTGGCTGTAGATGAGCTCGTGGTTTCTGTTAGAGCTCTTCTACTTCTAACTTCTGGTACATAAAAGAATATGTGTAAATATTAAATGTACAGTACCAAGAAAAGGGTGTTGGTAGTTTACCTAAAGAATCTGATAATACATGGATGGGAGACTGCTTGGTAGTAACAAAGTCCAATACTGCTTTGCTTCAAAGATCAAATGAGATTGGGCATATCCAGTGTGGTGTGGCTTTAGATAAGCTTTGTGGTTTCTGTTAGAGCTCTTCTACTTCTAACTACTGGTACATTAATGAATATGTATAAGGTTGTAGTTTATCCAATATCCCTTTACTACCTTACCTCCCCCTCCCCCTCCCCTCCCCTCCCCTCCCCTCCTTATAGCTTCCTTTGTTCTCTCCTCCTCGTGTGTGCGTTATTTGTTTTCTCATACGTCCTAGAGGATGCTGGGATCACATTAAGAACCATGGGGTATAGACGGGATCCGCAGGAGACATGGGCACTTTAAGACTTTCAAAGGGTGTGAACTGTCTCCTCCCTCTATGCCCCTCCTCCAGACTCCAGTTTTAGAATTGTGCCCAGTGAGACTGGATGCACTACAGGGGAGCTCTACTGAGTTTCTCTGAAAAGACTTATGTTAGTTTTTCTTATTTTCAGGGAGGCTGCTGGCAACAGTCTCCCTGCTCCGTGGAACTTAGGGGAGAGAAGTATGACCAACTTCTAGTGAGTTCAATGGCTCTGCTTCTGGCTGACAGGACACCATTAGCTCCTGAGGGTGCTGATCGCTGGGTACGCCTAGATGCCCACTCCCGTAGCCTGCCATCACCTCAAACTATCATACCCAGGATTCAAATCTATAACCTGTTGAATTCTAATCAAACACCCTACCCATTGAGCTACTTGATCCTGCATCTATTCTAACCTCCAAAAACAGATTCAGTTGCATTTTCCAGCGTGTTTTGTTTGCGCCTTTGCAAATGTCTTACATCGACAAACTTATTTAGTACTATTTTGCAAATAGGGTTACATTGTCGCAACATTGTGTTCCCTAATTGCTTGATTTTTTAAATGCAACAATTGATAAAGACACCTGATAATTGCTCTGTGGAGTGTTATTTTGTGTCTACTTCTTATCTACATTTAATTCCCTACCTCTAATCAAGGCATTTTTAAATGCTGGGGGCTGCCAGGACGTGAGGCCTACCTAGACTTTAGATCGGAATTTGAATGTACTTGTGAACTAACTTAATTTCCTACTTCTAAATTCATTCCTAAATTCACTACTTACATTAATCCTGTAGTTGGGCATTTTGAGCCTTCAATTGTGGGTATTTTTTTGTGTCCAGACCAGCAGCTGGTGGTGTGCATTTGCTGGAAAGGCATCGATATGCTGCATCTCCTGATGTGTGTCTCCCTCAAGTGGCTGTCAGCAAATGCATGCTAGACACCCCATTCCAAGCTGATTGTGACATCACGGAACATGCATCATAGAACAGGCATGCTAGAATATGGGTCTTCAACCTGCGACCCTCCAGCTGCTGTGGAACTACATATACCAGCATGCCCTGCCTCAGTTTTAGCATACCTTAATAGCAAAACTGTGGCAGGGCATGCTGGGATGTGTAGTTTCACAGCAGCTGGAGGGCCACAGGATGAAGACCCATGTGCTAGAGCCAAGCCGCAGGTACATTGAATGCTAGCAAGCTGAATGTTTAAATCCTTTTTGTTCCGCAGCATTCCAATGCGGAAGATTCCATGGAACCAGAGATTATTCCATTGAGAAGGACATGCTGCCTGGATGACTGCACTGTGCAAATTAAATCACGGAGCCAGTTGGCTTGTGGGTGGCTCTGGTGACTGGGTGGTTGGGTGGGCGGTGTGTCAGAGGTGGAGCACATGCAAATGAATGTGTATCATCCTGCTAGTGAGAGTGAAAACTCATGCAGGAGTGTGCCTGCTTGTCAGTGGGTTATGCACCTTGCCAGGCGTCAAATCTACATGGAGCAGCTGGAGGGGACAAGAGCAGGTTTGCAAAATATAGATAGAAGAGCATATATGCTGGCGCATTCTCCATGATTGTGTCAGCTTATGTTTTGGTGCACTGCACTTTCCTCCGCTAAGTTTTAGCCATTTTGGTTAAACGCAAGTGTAGTTGCTTCTCGCCCTTTTGGCTGTGATCTTGTATCGTGGTTGAAGAGTCTGCTGGAGGGATTGTTTTCTTCATTGACGAGAGACTGAAGATATTACAGGATGGAAGGCTTGGGAACACTATCTGTTTTTCAGTTGTGGAAGAGTTGAAAGACAGCTTTTACTTGCCAATATCTCTCTTTTGCAAAGAGCTACGCATTGGAAAATTCAGGGCTATACCGTGTAGATGAAGCACTAACAGGAGGCTTTAAAATTTTCATTCTAGTTTCCTTCGTTTGGGAGAAAAATGCAAAGGTACAAGACAGCTTTTCCTTGCCAATATCTCTCTTTTGCAAAGAGCTGCACATTGGAAAATTCAGGGCTATGCCGTGTAGATGATGGCCTAACAGGAGGCTTTAAAATTTTCTTTCTAGTGTCCTTCGTTTGGGAGAAAAATGCAAAGGTACAAGACAGCTTTTCCTTGCCAATATCTCTCTTTTGCAAAGAGCTACGCATTGGAAAATTCAGGGCTATGCCGTGTAGATGATGGCCTAACAGGAGGCTTTAAAATTTTCTTTCTAGTGTCCTTCGTTTGGGAGAAAAATGCAAAGGTACAAGACAGCTTTTCCTTGCCAATATCTCTCTTTTGCAAAGAGCTACGCATTGGAAAATTCAGGGCTATACCGTGTAGATGAAGCACTAACAGGAGGCTTTAAAATTTTCATTCTAGTGTCCTTCGTTTGGGAGAAAAATGCAAAGGTAGCTTGTGCCATCGCCACTCTGCTCCTTGTGCCGCCTTGGCGGTTTACATGAGCCACTGCGGTGACGTTGTCTGACTGGATCAGAACCGGTTGGTCGCAAAGTAAGGTCTCCGCTTGACGTAGGGCATTGTATATGGCCCCTAGTTTCAGGATGTTGATGTGAAGACAAGTCTCTTGACTTGACCAAAGACCTTGGAAATTTCTTCCCTGTGTGACTGCTCCCCAACCTTGGAGGCTTGCATCTGTGGTCACCAGGATCCAGTCCTGAATGCCGAATCTGCGTCACTCGAGAAGGTGAGCACTCTGCAGCCACCACAGGAGTGATACCCTGACCCTGGGGGACAGGGTGATCAACCAATGCATCTGTAAATGTGACCCAGACCACTTGTCCAGTAGGTCCCATTGGAAAGTATTCGCATGGAACCTGCCGAATGGAATGGCTTTGTATGATGCCACCATCTTTCCCAGGACTCGAGTGCAGTGATGCACTGACACAAGTTTTGGTTTCAATAGGTTCCTGACAAGAGTCATGAGTTCCTGGGCCTTTTCTATCGGGAGATAAACCCTCTTCTGGTCTGTGTCCAGAATCATGCCCAAGAAAGACAGACGAGTCGTAGGAACCAACTGCGACTTTGGGATATTGAAAATCCAGCCGTGTTGCTGTAACACTTTCAGTGAAAGTGATACGCTGTTCAGCAACTGCTCTCTTGATCTCGCTTTTATGAGATCGCTCAAGTACGGGATAATTGTGACACCTTGCTTGCGCAGGAAAACCATCATTTCCACCATTACCTTGGTGAAAATTCTCTGGGCCGTGGAGAGACCAAACAGCAACGTCTGAAATTGGCAATGACAGTCCTGTACCGCAAATCTGAGGTACGACTGATGAGATGGATAAATTTGGACATGAAGGTATGCATCCTGTACACAAATGCGGACAACAGGTGTCAAGCCGTGTGTTACCTTTGTCAAGCTGTAATAAGTAGGGGTAAGGACGTTAACCACCTCAGAACATCCTCCCTTATACGTCACCTGCAGCGCATTAATCATAAGTCAGTGACAAGTTCAAAAACTTTGGATGACAGCGGAAGCAGTCCACTGACCACTAAATCCCTTCCTCTTGTAACCAAGCTCCTGCAAACCACACCACCAACTCCCTCAGTGTCAATTTCCTCCTTAGACAGGAGAGCCAATAGTCCTGCAGGCCATGTCACTGGCAAGTCTGACGAGTCCTCTCCTGCCTGGGATTCCTCCGATGCATCCTTGAGTGTAACGCCTACTGCTGCTGGCGCTGCTTTTGTTGCTGCTGGGAGTCGATCGTCATCCCAGAGGGGAAGTCGGAAGACCACTTGTACTACTTCCAGTAGGCAATTGACTGTCCAACAGTCCTTTGCGAGGAAGATGAAATATCACAGCAGTCATCCTGCTGCAAAGCGGATAACTCAGGTCTTGTCAGCCTGGGTGGTGAGAAACGTGGTTCCGGTATCCATCGTTAATTCAGAGGCAACTAGAGACTTGATTGAGGTACTGTGTCCCCGGTACCAAATGCCATCTAGGTTCCATTTCTCTAGGCAGGCGATACCGAAAATGTACACAGACCTCAGAAAAAGAGTCACCAGTGTCCTAAAAAATGCAGTTGTACCCAATGTCCACTAGTCCACATGTCCGTGGTTAAGTGGAGCAGGGCAGACTCAGGACTATATGACTGTGACAGCCCACTGGGTAGATGTATTGCCTCCCGCAGCAAGAACAGCAGCGGCGGCACCAGTAGCAGCATCTCGCAAATGCCAACTCGTTCCTAGGCAGGCTACGCTTTGTATCACCGCTTTCCATAAGAGGCACACAGCTGACAACCTTTTACGGAAACTGAGGAACATCATCGCAGAATGGCTTACCCCAATTTGACTCTCCTGGGGATTTGTGACATCGGACAACGCCACCAATATTGTGCGTGCATTACATCTGGGCAAATTCCAGCACGTCCCATGTTTTGCACATACATTGAATTTGGTGGTGCAGAATTATTTAAAAAACGACAGGGGCGTGCAAGAGATGCTGTCGGTGGCCCGAAGAATTGCGGGCCACTTTCTGCATTCAGCCACCGCGTGCCGAAGACTGGAGCACCACCAAACATTCCTGAACCTGCCCTGCCATCCTCTGAAGCAAGAGGTGGTAACGAGGTGGAATTCAACCCTCTATATGCTTCAGAGGATGGAGGAGCAGCAAAAGGCCATTCAAGCCTATACATCTACCCAAGATATAGACAAAGGAGGGGGAATGCACCTGACTCAAGCGCAGTGGAGAATGATTTCAACGTTGTGCAAGGTTCTGCAATCCTTTGAACTTGCCACACGTGAAGTCAGTTCAGACACTGCCAGCCTGAGTCAGGTCATTCCCCTCATCAGGCTTTTGCAGAAGAAGCTGGAGACATTGATGGAGGAGCTAAAACAGAGCGATTCCGCTAGGCATGTGGGACTTGTGGATGGAGCCCTTAATTCGCTTAACCAGGATTCAATCTGTTGAAATCAGAGCAATAAATTTTGGCCACCGTGCTCGATCCTAGATTTAAAACCTACATTGTATCTCTCTTTCCTGCAGACACAAGTCTGCAGAGGTTCAAAGACCTGCTGGTGAGAAAATTGTCAAGTCAAGCGGAACGTGACCCGTCAACAGCTCCTCCTTCACATTCTCCCGCAACTGGGGGTGCGAGGAAAAGGCTAAGAATTCCGAGCCCACCCGCTGGCGGTGATGCAGGGCAGTCTGGAGTGAGTGCTGACATCTGGTCCGGACTGAAGGACCTGGCAACGATTACTGACATGTCGTCTACTGTCACTGCATATGATTCTGTCACCTTTGAAAGAATGGTGGAGGATTATATGAGTGACCGCATCCAGGTAGGCACGTCAGACAGTCCGTATGTATACTGGCAGGAAAAAGAGGCAATTTGGAGGCCCTTGCACAAACTGGCTTTATTCTACCTAAGTTGCCCTCCCTCCAGTGTGTACTCCAAAAGAGTGTTTAGTGCGGCCGCTCACCTTGTCAGCAATCGGCGTACGAGGTTACTTCCAGAAAATGTGGAGAAGATGATGATCATCAAAATTAATTATAATCAATTCCTCCGTGGAGACATTCACCAGCAATTGCCTCCAGAAAGTACACAGGGATCTGAGATGGTGGATTCCAGTGGGGACGAATTAATAATCTGTGAGGAGGGCGATGTACACAGTGAAAGGGGTGAGGAATCGGAGGATGATGAGGTGAACATCTTGCCTCTGTAGAGCCAGTTTGTGCAAGGAGAGATTGATTGCTTCTTTTTTGGTGGGGGTCCAAACCAACCAGTCATTTCAGTCAGCCGTGTGGCAGACCCTGTTGCTGAAATGATGGGTTCGTCAATGTTTTTCTTTTCAATCTAAGCCCCTGCAGTTTTTTGTAAGAATCTGCTTCGCTATGATGATCAACAAGTCACAAGGGCAAACACTCAGGGCTGGAGGCGTAGATCTTAGGACCAGCTGCTACAAGCATGGCAAAGGTGTCACTATCATTGGTGACACCCAGAGAGGCAGCGAGGGAGATTGTAATGCAGTGCGCGCAGATAAGCAGCGCAATGGTAAAATGGAGGCATGGTCTCATAGGTAGGGGTGTGGCCTGTTGGCCTGAATCTCCATTTTGTTGCTCCGGGTATCCCGGGGGTTGAGTGCTGCACCCGGGGACTAGTGTGTGAGTGGTGCTGGCTCCTGCACAGTGACAGAAACTGGGTGTTGCACGTAATGTCACAGTGAAACACCCATATTCTGCCACTGAAGAGGAGCCGGCACTTTGGTATCACCCCCCTTGGCGGGTGACACTCGGGTGTGGGCCGCAACCCCGTTGTGATGCCACTGACCCATGGGAAGCTTTACGTGGCTTACCCATGTGTTAGTAGCCCCAAGCATCTTTTGTGTTAGTCCCTGAAGAAAAACTTCAAATATTTACAAATACATTTTGTAATCAATGGGCCTAATTCAGTAAGGATTGCAAATTCTGCTAAGTAACAGAATTTGCAATCCTTTGGTTCGCATGCTGGGGCCACCCAGCATGCCGCCTCCCTTCTTGACCACGCTGAAATTGCAGTCGCAGTGCAGTTCAGCGTGATCATAAAAAATGGGTTAGCCTCCTGTTGGTGTAGACTGTATGTGTGCGCAGGAAGCCGCCACCATTTTTGTGATCGCAGCTGCTGCATGTGATGTCATGCAACCGCTCTGACCACGCCTCCTGTTTCTCCGTTGCCGACCCCATTTTGAAGCCCTGCCCACGCACCGCTCCATCTCCGACTTGGAAATGGAGTGTTGCTGACCCCCCCCCCAGCACCGATTGACAGTCAGAGGCGATCGCATTAACTACGGGGTGCCGCAGAAAATGCAGGCGCATGCGTATGCTCTTAGCAATTTTTGCAGTTGGACTGCTTATTGCGATTGCAATCCAACCTGAATCAGGCTCTATTACCTATCACAATGCACTGCGGGTAGTACAAAATGGGGTTAATATAAGAGAAAACCCCCCAGAGCTGTGCTCCTTAACTGTCCCTGGTGGCTAGTGGAGCGGCTGCCCAGTAATCAGTGTCCACGCCAGTGCGCACATGGCCCGCCCCCTACAGCCACGCTGGATCACGGTATAGTGTGGGCACAGAAGTCCCTTACCTCCCTTTCATCAGCGGCCTCGTGATCCCGGAGGGCGGTGTGTGTGTGACTGACCTTAGGAAGAAACCGGAGCCTCCGCTGCAGTGACCCAGCAACCAGGGCGCGGGAGTATACTGCGCCGCTGGGAGTGATGGAGCTGCAGTAAAGATGTCTATTAGACCTAGCCTGCTGCAGCCCTTGTAGATTCTTATAAAAAAAAGTTCTTCTTTTCTTGTCAAAATTAATAGCTAAGAATAGGCTGCCTGAGGCAGCCCCCTCTTAAGTGGCCTGCTACTGAAGGCACCAACTACAAACTGAGCTCCCTGTTCATGGAAGCGAGGTTATAGAGGAGGGGGCGCTGAGCATCTTGGGAACAGTCAAAAGCTTTGAGCCTGTTGGTGCCTCAGATCAAGATCCTACTCTACACCCCAATGTGAATCCTTGTGGAGTCCAGTGTACCCCACAGAAGAAATGAATGTGTCACACCCATTGGCAGCAACATTAGAATAGCTGCTGATGGGCACAATTGAGAAAGGAAGGGGGGAAAACATTTGAATCCAGCACATATATGTAATTTGAATATGTAATTTGTACCTTCCTACTTTAAAATGTAATGGATGAACCTCACCCTGTGAGAACTATCTTCATGATCAAGAGATCTCATACGCAAGAAAAGCATGTGCTGGGATAGGGCTGTGGAGGGCGGCTGCTCGGGCACACACCCGTCAAGTTAAGGAGATTCAACTGAGGAAGCACAAGGGAACTGCAGGGAGACCACATATTTTCAGATGAACATGAGAGGGCGGAAGGCTGCCTAATACTGAAGCACCCTCAAACATCAAACCATATGCAACAACTAGTACAAGCATTCCTGGGGAAAGGTCTGCAGCAGACGGATTTGCATACGGTGATGTCATCCAAGCAATGGGCATAGTTGGCTGCAACCCTCGTCTGCATATGAAAAGAGAAAATGGTCACGCAGGGCATGGCGGCCTTTGTGGGGTTGCGCTTGGATGACCCCTAGATCGCTTTATACACCCCCATCAGTGTGGGGCTCATGTTGGCCATGCCCAAGCCCCTGAAGCATTCAAGCTGATTTCTTGCAGCAGCTGGACCCAGTAACAGCTCCAGAGTTGCTCTACAAGACAAGTAAAAGGGTGTGAGCCCTGCAGCACCACCTGTAGTTTGCATACACACATATATAGGACAGCATCTCTTATATGCCCCAGGGGCAATAAAATAGTAGCCTTATCTAGGGTATCCGTCCATGCCGCTACAGCACTACACACCCAGGCCGACGCAATTGCCGGTCTGAGTAAGGTACCTGAATGTGTATAAATGGACTTCAGGGTAATCTCCTGTTTGCGGTCAGCAGACTCTTTGAGGGTAGCCGTATCCTGGGACGGGAGGGCTACCTTCTTGGATAAGCGTGTTAATGCTTTGTCCACCCAAGGGGAGGATTCCCATCGTAACCTATCCGTTGATGGGAAAGGGGAATCCTTTTGGAAATCTGCAGGAGATTCCCAAGCTTTTTCACATAACTCGTTCAGCTCGTGTGAGGGGGGAAAGGTTACCTCAGGCTTCTTTCCCTTGTACATATGTACCCTCTTGTCAGGGATAGGGGGCTCCTCTGTGATGTGCAAAACATCTTTTATTGCCATAATCATATATCAAATGTATTTTGCCAATTTTGGCTGTAACTTTGCATCATCGTAATCGACACTGGAGTCAGAATCCGTGTCGGTATCTGTGTCAACAATCTGGATAGTGGGCGCTTATGAGACCCTGACAGTCCCTGCGACATAGGATTAGGCATTGGTTGAGACCCTGACTGTCCCAAAGCTTCTGCCTTGTCTAATCTTTTGTGCAATGAGTTTACACTAGCATTTTAAACATTCCACATATCCATCCAATCAGGTGTCGGCGGAGACACCACGTTCATTTGCTCCCGCTCCTCTCTAATATAGCCTTCTTCCTCAGACATGTCGACACACGCGTACCGACACACCACACACACAGGGAATACTTTTACTGAAGACATTTCCCCCACAAGGCCCTTTGGAGAGACAGAGAGAGAGTATGCCAGCACATACCCCAGCGCTATATAACCCAGGAATAGCACAGTAACTTAATGTTTGAACAATCGGTGAGGGGGAACATCTTGAAACCCCAGTTTGTACCCTTGGGACACTATTTGTAAAACACACAAGTCCATGTCCAAATGAATCCAGAACTGACTGAAGAGTTTTAGACGTGCCCCCACTGGTGCGGGCTCCTGCAAGAGAGCCCCAGCGTCATGCAGTGGATTTGGCAGAAGCAGAGGATGATCTCTGCTCCTGCGATCTTGAAGAGGATGCAGACCTCTTCTCTCTTCTCCTTCCTCTACCTGCAAAGAAAGGGGAATCTTAACTTCTTGCATATCTATTGGGCCGAAATGACTGCATCAGATAATGATGCGTCTTCATCCGTTGGGAGGGAACATAGGGCAAGAAGGTTGACTTACCTGCGGGAGCTGCCGAGATCAAATTAACTAGGCAGTCACCAAACAAGGCTTCACCTTCATAGGGAAGAGACTCCCTTTCTTCTTGGAGTCAGCATCAGAATTCTCTTGGTGAATCCACAATGCCCTCCTATCCGACACTGCCATGAAATTGGCCCGTGAACTCAAGAGTCCTATATCCCTTGCAGTCTCACGTAAGTATGCTGCAGTGTCCTTGATATGATACAACGTAAGGAGTATCCCATCTCTCCAGGGTATCTATATCGGATGACAAGGTATTCGACCAATTCTTGAATACTACTACTCACCCATGCACATGTAATGGCAGGTCTAAGTAATGTACCCGTGGTTACATAACTAGAAATAATGTAGCTTCCTGCATACGATCCGCTGGATTTGTGACAGGGCCCCGTGCAGAACAGGGGGTGACTCCCACTTTATTCTGTCCGCGGCGGGAAATGAATAAACAACCAGAATCCTTTTGGGGATTTGAAACCATCTTGTCGAGCTGGCCCAGACTTTCTCAAACAGAGATGGAGGAACGTTACATCAGCTTTCATTATATATCTATATATACATACATATAGACCCCTTTGTCAGGAACAGCAGGGTCTTCAGTGATTTTAATATGTCCTTAATATCCACAATCATGTACTGAATGCTCCTTGCCAATATTGGATCTAATCAGGAAACATTATGGTCGACATAAGTATCAGTATCCGTGTCAGTATCAGTGTGTAGTAACTGGGCAAAATAACATTTTTGCGACCCAGCGGGGCCTGAGGGAAAAGAAACATAGCCATGAATATCACATCTATTCTCTACGTCTGTGTCTGGGACACAGATTTATCCAACCTTACTCTGATATTACTGAAACATTTACCAAGTCAGTTATTGGTGGTGCCAACAGGGCCACCATCATATGTCTGCATTCCTAATATAGTTTCCTCTTGGGAAAAACATTCAGCCACCGACATGTTGACACACATATACCAAGTACCCACAGACACACCGGCTTATGGGGGACAGACCGTCAGTAAATCTGTCAGAGGGACACAGAGGATTTTTCAGCTCACAATCCAGCGCCAAAAGTACACAGTCTGGGAAATAATAAACTCTATAGTGATAGACTTGTAATGCTCTAAAGATGTTCTGGTGAGGTGAGGAAGAAGCCCCGCCGCTGTAATGGCGCGTATCTGTCCCGCTCAGAAATAATTAATTACGCTAGTGGGGTAAGGACAGTGCCCAGGCACTAATGTCCACTTTTTCCAGCCTTTTGTGAGGAATTTATGCTGCCCAGGGTGCCCCCCCCCCCCTGTGCCCTGCACCCTGCAGTGCCTGTGTTTGTGTGTGAGCATGGCGCGCAGCGTTCCGCTCGCTGCTCGGTACCTCAGAATGCCGTCACTGAAGAAGAAGTCTCTGTTCTTCTGCTACTCACCTGTCTTCTGGCTCTGTAAGGGGGTGACGGCAGGCTTCGGGAGTGTGCATCTAGGCGTACCCAGCGATCAGCACCCTCAGGAGCTAATGGTGTCCTGTCAGCCTGAAGCAGAGCCATTGAACTCACTAGAAGTTGGTCATACTTCTCTCCCCTAAGTCCCACGAAGCAGGGAGACTGTTGCCAGCAGCCTCCCTGAAAATAAAAAAAACTAACAAGTCTTTTCAGAGAAACTCAGTAGAGCTCCCCTGTAGTGCATCCAGTATCACTGCGCACAATACTAAAACTGGAGTCTGGAGGAGGGGCATAGAGGGAGGAGACAGTTCACACCCTTTGAAAGTCTTAAAGTGCCCATGTCTCCTGCGGATCCCGTCTATACCCCATGGTTCTTAATGTGACCCCAGCATCCTCTAGGACGTATGAGAAAACAAATAACGCACACACGAGGAGGAGAGAACTAAGGAAGCTATAAGGAGAAGAGGGGAGGGAGGGGGGGTTGAAAGGTAAGGTAGTAAAGGCATATTGGATAAACTACAACCTTATAGATATTCATTAATGTACCAGTAGTTAGAAGTAGAAGAGCTCTAACAGAAACCACAAAGCTTATCTAAAGCCACACCACACTGGATATGCCCAATCTCATTTGATTTTTGAAGCAAAGCAGTATTGGACTTTGTTAATACATGGATGGGAGACTGCTTGGTAGTATCAGATTCTTTAGGTGTTTTTAAACTACCAACACCATTTTCTTGGTACATTTAATTTTTACATGTATTCTTTTATGTACCAGAAGTTAGAAGTAGAAGAGCTGTAACAGAAACCACCAGCTCATCTACAGCCACAGCACACTGGATTTGCCCAATCTCTCCTGATCATGGAAGCTGAGCAGTGTTGGTCCTGGTTTTAGTACTTGGATGGGAGACCACAAGGAAATACCAGGAGCTGTGTGTATTTTTTCAATACTAACTAGAGATGAGCGCCTGAAATTTTTCGGGTTTTGTGTTTTGGTTTTGGGTTCGGTTCCGCGGCCGTGTTTTGGGTTCGAACGCGTTTTGGCAAAACCTCACCTCAAACTATCATACCCAGGATTCAAATCTATAACCTGTTGAATTCTAATCAAACACCCTACCCATTGAGCTACTTGATCCTGCATCTATTCTAACCTCCAAAAACAGATTCAGTTGCATTTTCCAGCGTGTTTTGTTTGCGCCTTTGCAAATGTCTTACATCGACAAACTTATTTAGTACTATTTTGCAAATAGGGTTACATTGTCGCAACATTGTGTTCCCTAATTGCTTGATTTTTTAAATGCAACAATTGATAAAGACACCTGATAATTGCTCTGTGGAGTGTTATTTTGTGTCTACTTCTTATCTACATTTAATTCCCTACCTCTAATCAAGGCATTTTTAAATGCTGGGGGCTGCCAGGACGTGAGGCCTACCTAGACTTTAGATCGGAATTTGAATGTACTTGTGAACTAACTTAATTTCCTACTTCTAAATTCATTCCTAAATTCACTACTTACATTAATCCTGTAGTTGGGCATTTTGAGCCTTCAATTGTGGGTATTTTTTTGTGTCCAGACCAGCAGCTGGTGGTGTGCATTTGCTGGAAAGGCATCGATATGCTGCATCTCCTGATGTGTGTCTCCCTCAAGTGGCTGTCAGCAAATGCATGCTAGACACCCCATTCCAAGCTGATTGTGACATCACGGAACATGCATCATAGAACAGGCATGCTAGAATATGGGTCTTCAACCTGCGACCCTCCAGCTGCTGTGGAACTACATATACCAGCATGCCCTGCCTCAGTTTTAGCATACCTTAATAGCAAAACTGTGGCAGGGCATGCTGGGATGTGTAGTTTCACAGCAGCTGGAGGGCCACAGGATGAAGACCCATGTGCTAGAGCCAAGCCGCAGGTACATTGAATGCTAGCAAGCTGAATGTTTAAATCCTTTTTGTTCCGCAGCATTCCAATGCGGAAGATTCCATGGAACCAGAGATTATTCCATTGAGAAGGACATGCTGCCTGGATGACTGCACTGTGCAAATTAAATCACGGAGCCAGTTGGCTTGTGGGTGGCTCTGGTGACTGGGTGGTTGGGTGGGCGGTGTGTCAGAGGTGGAGCACATGCAAATGAATGTGTATCATCCTGCTAGTGAGAGTGAAAACTCATGCAGGAGTGTGCCTGCTTGTCAGTGGGTTATGCACCTTGCCAGGCGTCAAATCTACATGGAGCAGCTGGAGGGGACAAGAGCAGGTTTGCAAAATATAGATAGAAGAGCATATATGCTGGCGCATTCTCCATGATTGTGTCAGCTTATGTTTTGGTGCACTGCACTTTCCTCCGCTAAGTTTTAGCCATTTTGGTTAAACGCAAGTGTAGTTGCTTCTCGCCCTTTTGGCTGTGATCTTGTATCGTGGTTGAAGAGTCTGCTGGAGGGATTGTTTTCTTCATTGACGAGAGACTGAAGATATTACAGGATGGAAGGCTTGGGAACACTATCTGTTTTTCAGTTGTGGAAGAGTTGAAAGACAGCTTTTACTTGCCAATATCTCTCTTTTGCAAAGAGCTACGCATTGGAAAATTCAGGGCTATACCGTGTAGATGAAGCACTAACAGGAGGCTTTAAAATTTTCATTCTAGTTTCCTTCGTTTGGGAGAAAAATGCAAAGGTACAAGACAGCTTTTCCTTGCCAATATCTCTCTTTTGCAAAGAGCTGCACATTGGAAAATTCAGGGCTATGCCGTGTAGATGATGGCCTAACAGGAGGCTTTAAAATTTTCTTTCTAGTGTCCTTCGTTTGGGAGAAAAATGCAAAGGTACAAGACAGCTTTTCCTTGCCAATATCTCTCTTTTGCAAAGAGCTACGCATTGGAAAATTCAGGGCTATGCCGTGTAGATGATGGCCTAACAGGAGGCTTTAAAATTTTCTTTCTAGTGTCCTTCGTTTGGGAGAAAAATGCAAAGGTACAAGACAGCTTTTCCTTGCCAATATCTCTCTTTTGCAAAGAGCTACGCATTGGAAAATTCAGGGCTATACCGTGTAGATGAAGCACTAACAGGAGGCTTTAAAATTTTCATTCTAGTGTCCTTCGTTTGGGAGAAAAATGCAAAGGTAGCTTGTGCCATCGCCACTCTGCTCCTTGTGCCGCCTTGGCGGTTTACATGAGCCACTGCGGTGACGTTGTCTGACTGGATCAGAACCGGTTGGTCGCAAAGTAAGGTCTCCGCTTGACGTAGGGCATTGTATATGGCCCCTAGTTTCAGGATGTTGATGTGAAGACAAGTCTCTTGACTTGACCAAAGACCTTGGAAATTTCTTCCCTGTGTGACTGCTCCCCAACCTTGGAGGCTTGCATCTGTGGTCACCAGGATCCAGTCCTGAATGCCGAATCTGCGTCACTCGAGAAGGTGAGCACTCTGCAGCCACCACAGGAGTGATACCCTGACCCTGGGGGACAGGGTGATCAACCAATGCATCTGTAAATGTGACCCAGACCACTTGTCCAGTAGGTCCCATTGGAAAGTATTCGCATGGAACCTGCCGAATGGAATGGCTTTGTATGATGCCACCATCTTTCCCAGGACTCGAGTGCAGTGATGCACTGACACAAGTTTTGGTTTCAATAGGTTCCTGACAAGAGTCATGAGTTCCTGGGCCTTTTCTATCGGGAGATAAACCCTCTTCTGGTCTGTGTCCAGAATCATGCCCAAGAAAGACAGACGAGTCGTAGGAACCAACTGCGACTTTGGGATATTGAAAATCCAGCCGTGTTGCTGTAACACTTTCAGTGAAAGTGATACGCTGTTCAGCAACTGCTCTCTTGATCTCGCTTTTATGAGATCGCTCAAGTACGGGATAATTGTGACACCTTGCTTGCGCAGGAAAACCATCATTTCCACCATTACCTTGGTGAAAATTCTCTGGGCCGTGGAGAGACCAAACAGCAACGTCTGAAATTGGCAATGACAGTCCTGTACCGCAAATCTGAGGTACGACTGATGAGATGGATAAATTTGGACATGAAGGTATGCATCCTGTACACAAATGCGGACAACAGGTGTCAAGCCGTGTGTTACCTTTGTCAAGCTGTAATAAGTAGGGGTAAGGACGTTAACCACCTCAGAACATCCTCCCTTATACGTCACCTGCAGCGCATTAATCATAAGTCAGTGACAAGTTCAAAAACTTTGGATGACAGCGGAAGCAGTCCACTGACCACTAAATCCCTTCCTCTTGTAACCAAGCTCCTGCAAACCACACCACCAACTCCCTCAGTGTCAATTTCCTCCTTAGACAGGAGAGCCAATAGTCCTGCAGGCCATGTCACTGGCAAGTCTGACGAGTCCTCTCCTGCCTGGGATTCCTCCGATGCATCCTTGAGTGTAACGCCTACTGCTGCTGGCGCTGCTTTTGTTGCTGCTGGGAGTCGATCGTCATCCCAGAGGGGAAGTCGGAAGACCACTTGTACTACTTCCAGTAGGCAATTGACTGTCCAACAGTCCTTTGCGAGGAAGATGAAATATCACAGCAGTCATCCTGCTGCAAAGCGGATAACTCAGGTCTTGTCAGCCTGGGTGGTGAGAAACGTGGTTCCGGTATCCATCGTTAATTCAGAGGCAACTAGAGACTTGATTGAGGTACTGTGTCCCCGGTACCAAATGCCATCTAGGTTCCATTTCTCTAGGCAGGCGATACCGAAAATGTACACAGACCTCAGAAAAAGAGTCACCAGTGTCCTAAAAAATGCAGTTGTACCCAATGTCCACTAGTCCACATGTCCGTGGTTAAGTGGAGCAGGGCAGACTCAGGACTATATGACTGTGACAGCCCACTGGGTAGATGTATTGCCTCCCGCAGCAAGAACAGCAGCGGCGGCACCAGTAGCAGCATCTCGCAAATGCCAACTCGTTCCTAGGCAGGCTACGCTTTGTATCACCGCTTTCCATAAGAGGCACACAGCTGACAACCTTTTACGGAAACTGAGGAACATCATCGCAGAATGGCTTACCCCAATTTGACTCTCCTGGGGATTTGTGACATCGGACAACGCCACCAATATTGTGCGTGCATTACATCTGGGCAAATTCCAGCACGTCCCATGTTTTGCACATACATTGAATTTGGTGGTGCAGAATTATTTAAAAAATGACAGGGGCGTGCAAGAGATGCTGTCGGTGGCCCGAAGAATTGCGGGCCACTTTCTGCATTCAGCCACCGCGTGCCGAAGACTGGAGCACCACCAAACATTCCTGAACCTGCCCTGCCATCCTCTGAAGCAAGAGGTGGTAACGAGGTGGAATTCAACCCTCTATATGCTTCAGAGGATGGAGGAGCAGCAAAAGGCCATTCAAGCCTATACATCTACCCAAGATATAGACAAAGGAGGGGGAATGCACCTGACTCAAGCGCAGTGGAGAATGATTTCAACGTTGTGCAAGGTTCTGCAATCCTTTGAACTTGCCACACGTGAAGTCAGTTCAGACACTGCCAGCCTGAGTCAGGTCATTCCCCTCATCAGGCTTTTGCAGAAGAAGCTGGAGACATTGATGGAGGAGCTAAAACAGAGCGATTCCGCTAGGCATGTGGGACTTGTGGATGGAGCCCTTAATTCGCTTAACCAGGATTCAATCTGTTGAAATCAGAGCAATAAATTTTGGCCACCGTGCTCGATCCTAGATTTAAAACCTACATTGTATCTCTCTTTCCTGCAGACACAAGTCTGCAGAGGTTCAAAGACCTGCTGGTGAGAAAATTGTCAAGTCAAGCGGAACGTGACCCGTCAACAGCTCCTCCTTCACATTCTCCCGCAACTGGGGGTGCGAGGAAAAGGCTAAGAATTCCGAGCCCACCCGCTGGCGGTGATGCAGGGCAGTCTGGAGTGAGTGCTGACATCTGGTCCGGACTGAAGGACCTGGCAACGATTACTGACATGTCGTCTACTGTCACTGCATATGATTCTGTCACCTTTGAAAGAATGGTGGAGGATTATATGAGTGACCGCATCCAGGTAGGCACGTCAGACAGTCCGTATGTATACTGGCAGGAAAAAGAGGCAATTTGGAGGCCCTTGCACAAACTGGCTTTATTCTACCTAAGTTGCCCTCCCTCCAGTGTGTACTCCAAAAGAGTGTTTAGTGCGGCCGCTCACCTTGTCAGCAATCGGCGTACGAGGTTACTTCCAGAAAATGTGGAGAAGATGATGATCATCAAAATTAATTATAATCAATTCCTCCGTGGAGACATTCACCAGCAATTGCCTCCAGAAAGTACACAGGGATCTGAGATGGTGGATTCCAGTGGGGACGAATTAATAATCTGTGAGGAGGGCGATGTACACAGTGAAAGGGGTGAGGAATCGGAGGATGATGAGGTGAACATCTTGCCTCTGTAGAGCCAGTTTGTGCAAGGAGAGATTGATTGCTTCTTTTTTGGTGGGGGTCCAAACCAACCAGTCATTTCAGTCAGCCGTGTGGCAGACCCTGTTGCTGAAATTATGGGTTCGTCAATGTTTTTCTTTTCAATCTAAGCCCCTGCAGTTTTTTGTAAGAATCTGCTTCGCTATGATGATCAACAAGTCACAAGGGCAAACACTCAGGGCTGGAGGCGTAGATCTTAGGACCAGCTGCTACAAGCATGGCAAAGGTGTCACTATCATTGGTGACACCCAGAGAGGCAGCGAGGGAGATTGTAATGCAGTGCGCGCAGATAAGCAGCGCAATGGTAAAATGGAGGCATGGTCTCATAGGTAGGGGTGTGGCCTGTTGGCCTGAATCTCCATTTTGTTGCTCCGGGTATCCCGGGGGTTGAGTGCTGCACCCGGGGACTAGTGTGTGAGTGGTGCTGGCTCCTGCACAGTGACAGAAACTGGGTGTTGCACGTAATGTCACAGTGAAACACCCATATTCTGCCACTGAAGAGGAGCCGGCACTTTGGTATCACCCCCCTTGGCGGGTGACACTCGGGTGTGGGCCGCAACCCCGTTGTGATGCCACTGACCCATGGGAAGCTTTACGTGGCTTACCCATGTGTTAGTAGCCCCAAGCATCTTTTGTGTTAGTCCCTGAAGAAAAACTTCAAATATTTACAAATACATTTTGTAATCAATGGGCCTAATTCAGTAAGGATTGCAAATTCTGCTAAGTAACAGAATTTGCAATCCTTTGGTTCGCATGCTGGGGCCACCCAGCATGCCGCCTCCCTTCTTGACCACGCTGAAATTGCAGTCGCAGTGCAGTTCAGCGTGATCATAAAAAATGGGTTAGCCTCCTGTTGGTGTAGACTGTATGTGTGCGCAGGAAGCCGCCACCATTTTTGTGATCGCAGCTGCTGCATGTGATGTCATGCAACCGCTCTGACCACGCCTCCTGTTTCTCCGTTGCCGACCCCATTTTGAAGCCCTGCCCACGCACCGCTCCATCTCCGACTTGGAAATGGAGTGTTGCTGACCCCCCCCCCAGCACCGATTGACAGTCAGAGGCGATCGCATTAACTACGGGGTGCCGCAGAAAATGCAGGCGCATGCGTATGCTCTTAGCAATTTTTGCAGTTGGACTGCTTATTGCGATTGCAATCCAACCTGAATCAGGCTCTATTACCTATCACAATGCACTGCGGGTAGTACAAAATGGGGTTAATATAAGAGAAAACCCCCCAGAGCTGTGCTCCTTAACTGTCCCTGGTGGCTAGTGGAGCGGCTGCCCAGTAATCAGTGTCCACGCCAGTGCGCACATGGCCCGCCCCCTACAGCCACGCTGGATCACGGTATAGTGTGGGCACAGAAGTCCCTTACCTCCCTTTCATCAGCGGCCTCGTGATCCCGGAGGGCGGTGTGTGTGTGACTGACCTTAGGAAGAAACCGGAGCCTCCGCTGCAGTGACCCAGCAACCAGGGCGCGGGAGTATACTGCGCCGCTGGGAGTGATGGAGCTGCAGTAAAGATGTCTATTAGACCTAGCCTGCTGCAGCCCTTGTAGATTCTTATAAAAAAAAGTTCTTCTTTTCTTGTCAAAATTAATAGCTAAGAATAGGCTGCCTGAGGCAGCCCCCTCTTAAGTGGCCTGCTACTGAAGGCACCAACTACAAACTGAGCTCCCTGTTCATGGAAGCGAGGTTATAGAGGAGGGGGCGCTGAGCATCTTGGGAACAGTCAAAAGCTTTGAGCCTGTTGGTGCCTCAGATCAAGATCCTACTCTACACCCCAATGTGAATCCTTGTGGAGTCCAGTGTACCCCACAGAAGAAATGAATGTGTCACACCCATTGGCAGCAACATTAGAATAGCTGCTGATGGGCACAATTGAGAAAGGAAGGGGGGAAAACATTTGAATCCAGCACATATATGTAATTTGAATATGTAATTTGTACCTTCCTACTTTAAAATGTAATGGATGAACCTCACCCTGTGAGAACTATCTTCATGATCAAGAGATCTCATACGCAAGAAAAGCATGTGCTGGGATAGGGCTGTGGAGGGCGGCTGCTCGGGCACACACCCGTCAAGTTAAGGAGATTCAACTGAGGAAGCACAAGGGAACTGCAGGGAGACCACATATTTTCAGATGAACATGAGAGGGCGGAAGGCTGCCTAATACTGAAGCACCCTCAAACATCAAACCATATGCAACAACTAGTGCAAGCATTCCTGGGGAAAGGTCTGCAGCAGACGGATTTGCATACGGTGATGTCATCCAAGCAATGGGCATAGTTGGCTGCAACCCTCGTCTGCATATGAAAAGAGAAAATGGTCACGCAGGGCATGGCGGCCTTTGTGGGGTTGCGCTTGGATGACCCCTAGATCGCTTTATACACCCCCATCAGTGTGGGGCTCATGTTGGCCATGCCCAAGCCCCTGAAGCATTCAAGCTGATTTCTTGCAGCAGCTGGACCCAGTAACAGCTCCAGAGTTGCTCTACAAGACAAGTAAAAGGGTGTGAGCCCTGCAGCACCACCTGTAGTTTGCATACACACATATATAGGACAGCATCTCTTATATGCCCCAGGGGCAATAAAATAGTAGCCTTATCTAGGGTATCCGTCCATGCCGCTACAGCACTACACACCCAGGCCGACGCAATTGCCGGTCTGAGTAAGGTACCTGAATGTGTATAAATGGACTTCAGGGTAATCTCCTGTTTGCGGTCAGCAGACTCTTTGAGGGTAGCCGTATCCTGGGACGGGAGGGCTACCTTCTTGGATAAGCGTGTTAATGCTTTGTCCACCCAAGGGGAGGATTCCCATCGTAACCTATCCGTTGATGGGAAAGGGGAATCCTTTTGGAAATCTGCAGGAGATTCCCAAGCTTTTTCACATAACTCGTTCAGCTCGTGTGAGGGGGGAAAGGTTACCTCAGGCTTCTTTCCCTTGTACATATGTACCCTCTTGTCAGGGATAGGGGGCTCCTCTGTGATGTGCAAAACATCTTTTATTGCCATAATCATATATCAAATGTATTTTGCCAATTTTGGCTGTAACTTTGCATCATCGTAATCGACACTGGAGTCAGAATCCGTGTCGGTATCTGTGTCAACAATCTGGATAGTGGGCGCTTATGAGACCCTGACAGTCCCTGCGACATAGGATTAGGCATTGGTTGAGACCCTGACTGTCCCAAAGCTTCTGCCTTGTCTAATCTTTTGTGCAATGAGTTTACACTAGCATTTTAAACATTCCACATATCCATCCAATCAGGTGTCGGCGGAGACACCACGTTCATTTGCTCCCGCTCCTCTCTAATATAGCCTTCTTCCTCAGACATGTCGACACACGCGTACCGACACACCACACACACAGGGAATACTTTTACTGAAGACATTTCCCCCACAAGGCCCTTTGGAGAGACAGAGAGAGAGTATGCCAGCACATACCCCAGCGCTATATAACCCAGGAATAGCACAGTAACTTAATGTTTGAACAATCGGTGAGGGGGAACATCTTGAAACCCCAGTTTGTACCCTTGGGACACTATTTGTAAAACACACAAGTCCATGTCCAAATGAATCCAGAACTGACTGAAGAGTTTTAGACGTGCCCCCACTGGTGCGGGCTCCTGCAAGAGAGCCCCAGCGTCATGCAGTGGATTTGGCAGAAGCAGAGGATGATCTCTGCTCCTGCGATCTTGAAGAGGATGCAGACCTCTTCTCTCTTCTCCTTCCTCTACCTGCAAATAAAGGGGAATCTTAACTTCTTGCATATCTATTGGGCCGAAATGACTGCATCAGATAATGATGCGTCTTCATCCGTTGGGAGGGAACATAGGGCAAGAAGGTTGACTTACCTGCGGGAGCTGCCGAGATCAAATTAACTAGGCAGTCACCAAACAAGGCTTCACCTTCATAGGGAAGAGACTCCCTTTCTTCTTGGAGTCAGCATCAGAATTCTCTTGGTGAATCCACAATGCCCTCCTATCCGACACTGCCATGAAATTGGCCCGTGAACTCAAGAGTCCTATATCCCTTGCAGTCTCACGTAAGTATGCTGCAGTGTCCTTGATATGATACAACGTAAGGAGTATCCCATCTCTCCAGGGTATCTATATCGGATGACAAGGTATTCGACCAATTCTTGAATACTACTACTCACCCATGCACATGTAATGGCAGGTCTAAGTAATGTACCCGTGGTTACATAACTAGAAATAATGTAGCTTCCTGCATACGATCCGCTGGATTTGTGACAGGGCCCCGTGCAGAACAGGGGGTGACTCCCACTTTATTCTGTCCGCGGCGGGAAATGAATAAACAACCAGAATCCTTTTGGGGATTTGAAACCATCTTGTCGAGCTGGCCCAGACTTTCTCAAACAGAGATGGAGGAACGTTACATCAGCTTTCATTATATATCTATATATACATACATATAGACCCCTTTGTCAGGAACAGCAGGGTCTTCAGTGATTTTAATATGTCCTTAATATCCACAATCATGTACTGAATGCTCCTTGCCAATATTGGATCTAATCAGGAAACATTATGGTCGACATAAGTATCAGTATCCGTGTCAGTATCAGTGTGTAGTAACTGGGCAAAATAACATTTTTGCGACCCAGCGGGGCCTGAGGGAAAAGAAACATAGCCATGAATATCACATCTATTCTCTACGTCTGTGTCTGGGACACAGATTTATCCAACCTTACTCTGATATTACTGAAACATTTACCAAGTCAGTTATTGGTGGTGCCAACAGGGCCACCATCATATGTCTGCATTCCTAATATAGTTTCCTCTTGGGAAAAACATTCAGCCACCGACATGTTGACACACATATACCAAGTACCCACAGACACACCGGCTTATGGGGGACAGACCGTCAGTAAATCTGTCAGAGGGACACAGAGGATTTTTCAGCTCACAATCCAGCGCCAAAAGTACACAGTCTGGGAAATAATAAACTCTATAGTGATAGACTTGTAATGCTCTAAAGATGTTCTGGTGAGGTGAGGAAGAAGCCCCGCCGCTGTAATGGCGCGTATCTGTCCCGCTCAGAAATAATTAATTACGCTAGTGGGGTAAGGACAGTGCCCAGGCACTAATGTCCACTTTTTCCAGCCTTTTGTGAGGAATTTATGCTGCCCAGGGTGCCCCCCCCCCCTGTGCCCTGCACCCTGCAGTGCCTGTGTTTGTGTGTGAGCATGGCGCGCAGCGTTCCGCTCGCTGCTCGGTACCTCAGAATGCCGTCACTGAAGAAGAAGTCTCTGTTCTTCTGCTACTCACCTGTCTTCTGGCTCTGTAAGGGGGTGACGGCAGGCTTCGGGAGTGTGCATCTAGGCGTACCCAGCGATCAGCACCCTCAGGAGCTAATGGTGTCCTGTCAGCCTGAAGCAGAGCCATTGAACTCACTAGAAGTTGGTCATACTTCTCTCCCCTAAGTCCCACGAAGCAGGGAGACTGTTGCCAGCAGCCTCCCTGAAAATAAAAAAAACTAACAAGTCTTTTCAGAGAAACTCAGTAGAGCTCCCCTGTAGTGCATCCAGTATCACTGCGCACAATACTAAAACTGGAGTCTGGAGGAGGGGCATAGAGGGAGGAGACAGTTCACACCCTTTGAAAGTCTTAAAGTGCCCATGTCTCCTGCGGATCCCGTCTATACCCCATGGTTCTTAATGTGACCCCAGCATCCTCTAGGACGTATGAGAAAACAAATAACGCACACACGAGGAGGAGAGAACTAAGGAAGCTATAAGGAGAAGAGGGGAGGGAGGGGGGGTTGAAAGGTAAGGTAGTAAAGGCATATTGGATAAACTACAACCTTATAGATATTCATTAATGTACCAGTAGTTAGAAGTAGAAGAGCTCTAACAGAAACCACAAAGCTTATCTAAAGCCACACCACACTGGATATGCCCAATCTCATTTGATTTTTGAAGCAAAGCAGTATTGGACTTTGTTAATACATGGATGGGAGACTGCTTGGTAGTATCAGATTCTTTAGGTGTTTTTAAACTACCAACACCATTTTCTTGGTACATTTAATTTTTACATGTATTCTTTTATGTACCAGAAGTTAGAAGTAGAAGAGCTGTAACAGAAACCACCAGCTCATCTACAGCCACAGCACACTGGATTTGCCCAATCTCTCCTGATCATGGAAGCTGAGCAGTGTTGGTCCTGGTTTTAGTACTTGGATGGGAGACCACAAGGAAATACCAGGAGCTGTGTGTATTTTTTCAATACTAACTAGAGATGAGCGCCTGAAATTTTTCGGGTTTTGTGTTTTGGTTTTGGGTTCGGTTCCGCGGCCGTGTTTTGGGTTCGAACGCGTTTTGGCAAAACCTCACCTCAAACTATCATACCCAGGATTCAAATCTATAACCTGTTGAATTCTAATCAAACACCCTACCCATTGAGCTACTTGATCCTGCATCTATTCTAACCTCCAAAAACAGATTCAGTTGCATTTTCCAGCGTGTTTTGTTTGCGCCTTTGCAAATGTCTTACATCGACAAACTTATTTAGTACTATTTTGCAAATAGGGTTACATTGTCGCAACATTGTGTTCCCTAATTGCTTGATTTTTTAAATGCAACAATTGATAAAGACACCTGATAATTGCTCTGTGGAGTGTTATTTTGTGTCTACTTCTTATCTACATTTAATTCCCTACCTCTAATCAAGGCATTTTTAAATGCTGGGGGCTGCCAGGACGTGAGGCCTACCTAGACTTTAGATCGGAATTTGAATGTACTTGTGAACTAACTTAATTTCCTACTTCTAAATTCATTCCTAAATTCACTACTTACATTAATCCTGTAGTTGGGCATTTTGAGCCTTCAATTGTGGGTATTTTTTTGTGTCCAGACCAGCAGCTGGTGGTGTGCATTTGCTGGAAAGGCATCGATATGCTGCATCTCCTGATGTGTGTCTCCCTCAAGTGGCTGTCAGCAAATGCATGCTAGACACCCCATTCCAAGCTGATTGTGACATCACGGAACATGCATCATAGAACAGGCATGCTAGAATATGGGTCTTCAACCTGCGACCCTCCAGCTGCTGTGGAACTACATATACCAGCATGCCCTGCCTCAGTTTTAGCATACCTTAATAGCAAAACTGTGGCAGGGCATGCTGGGATGTGTAGTTTCACAGCAGCTGGAGGGCCACAGGATGAAGACCCATGTGCTAGAGCCAAGCCGCAGGTACATTGAATGCTAGCAAGCTGAATGTTTAAATCCTTTTTGTTCCGCAGCATTCCAATGCGGAAGATTCCATGGAACCAGAGATTATTCCATTGAGAAGGACATGCTGCCTGGATGACTGCACTGTGCAAATTAAATCACGGAGCCAGTTGGCTTGTGGGTGGCTCTGGTGACTGGGTGGTTGGGTGGGCGGTGTGTCAGAGGTGGAGCACATGCAAATGAATGTGTATCATCCTGCTAGTGAGAGTGAAAACTCATGCAGGAGTGTGCCTGCTTGTCAGTGGGTTATGCACCTTGCCAGGCGTCAAATCTACATGGAGCAGCTGGAGGGGACAAGAGCAGGTTTGCAAAATATAGATAGAAGAGCATATATGCTGGCGCATTCTCCATGATTGTGTCAGCTTATGTTTTGGTGCACTGCACTTTCCTCCGCTAAGTTTTAGCCATTTTGGTTAAACGCAAGTGTAGTTGCTTCTCGCCCTTTTGGCTGTGATCTTGTATCGTGGTTGAAGAGTCTGCTGGAGGGATTGTTTTCTTCATTGACGAGAGACTGAAGATATTACAGGATGGAAGGCTTGGGAACACTATCTGTTTTTCAGTTGTGGAAGAGTTGAAAGACAGCTTTTACTTGCCAATATCTCTCTTTTGCAAAGAGCTACGCATTGGAAAATTCAGGGCTATACCGTGTAGATGAAGCACTAACAGGAGGCTTTAAAATTTTCATTCTAGTTTCCTTCGTTTGGGAGAAAAATGCAAAGGTACAAGACAGCTTTTCCTTGCCAATATCTCTCTTTTGCAAAGAGCTGCACATTGGAAAATTCAGGGCTATGCCGTGTAGATGATGGCCTAACAGGAGGCTTTAAAATTTTCTTTCTAGTGTCCTTCGTTTGGGAGAAAAATGCAAAGGTACAAGACAGCTTTTCCTTGCCAATATCTCTCTTTTGCAAAGAGCTACGCATTGGAAAATTCAGGGCTATGCCGTGTAGATGATGGCCTAACAGGAGGCTTTAAAATTTTCTTTCTAGTGTCCTTCGTTTGGGAGAAAAATGCAAAGGTACAAGACAGCTTTTCCTTGCCAATATCTCTCTTTTGCAAAGAGCTACGCATTGGAAAATTCAGGGCTATACCGTGTAGATGAAGCACTAACAGGAGGCTTTAAAATTTTCATTCTAGTGTCCTTCGTTTGGGAGAAAAATGCAAAGGTAGCTTGTGCCATCGCCACTCTGCTCCTTGTGCCGCCTTGGCGGTTTACATGAGCCACTGCGGTGACGTTGTCTGACTGGATCAGAACCGGTTGGTCGCAAAGTAAGGTCTCCGCTTGACGTAGGGCATTGTATATGGCCCCTAGTTTCAGGATGTTGATGTGAAGACAAGTCTCTTGACTTGACCAAAGACCTTGGAAATTTCTTCCCTGTGTGACTGCTCCCCAACCTTGGAGGCTTGCATCTGTGGTCACCAGGATCCAGTCCTGAATGCCGAATCTGCGTCACTCGAGAAGGTGAGCACTCTGCAGCCACCACAGGAGTGATACCCTGACCCTGGGGGACAGGGTGATCAACCAATGCATCTGTAAATGTGACCCAGACCACTTGTCCAGTAGGTCCCATTGGAAAGTATTCGCATGGAACCTGCCGAATGGAATGGCTTTGTATGATGCCACCATCTTTCCCAGGACTCGAGTGCAGTGATGCACTGACACAAGTTTTGGTTTCAATAGGTTCCTGACAAGAGTCATGAGTTCCTGGGCCTTTTCTATCGGGAGATAAACCCTCTTCTGGTCTGTGTCCAGAATCATGCCCAAGAAAGACAGACGAGTCGTAGGAACCAACTGCGACTTTGGGATATTGAAAATCCAGCCGTGTTGCTGTAACACTTTCAGTGAAAGTGA
Source organism: Pseudophryne corroboree (assembly GCF_028390025.1). NCBI lineage: Eukaryota > Metazoa > Chordata > Amphibia > Anura > Myobatrachidae > Pseudophryne > Pseudophryne corroboree. The sequence goes on along the minus strand of NW_026970223.1, from coordinate 90,449 downwards.
TACGCTGTTCAGCAACTGCTCTCTTGATCTCGCTTTTATGAGATCGCTCAAGTACGGGATAATTGTGACACCTTGCTTGCGCAGGAAAACCATCATTTCCACCATTACCTTGGTGAAAATTCTCTGGGCCGTGGAGAGACCAAACAGCAACGTCTGAAATTGGCAATGACAGTCCTGTACCGCAAATCTGAGGTACGACTGATGAGATGGATAAATTTGGACATGAAGGTATGCATCCTGTACACAAATGCGGACAACAGGTGTCAAGCCGTGTGTTACCTTTGTCAAGCTGTAATAAGTAGGGGTAAGGACGTTAACCACCTCAGAACATCCTCCCTTATACGTCACCTGCAGCGCATTAATCATAAGTCAGTGACAAGTTCAAAAACTTTGGATGACAGCGGAAGCAGTCCACTGACCACTAAATCCCTTCCTCTTGTAACCAAGCTCCTGCAAACCACACCACCAACTCCCTCAGTGTCAATTTCCTCCTTAGACAGGAGAGCCAATAGTCCTGCAGGCCATGTCACTGGCAAGTCTGACGAGTCCTCTCCTGCCTGGGATTCCTCCGATGCATCCTTGAGTGTAACGCCTACTGCTGCTGGCGCTGCTTTTGTTGCTGCTGGGAGTCGATCGTCATCCCAGAGGGGAAGTCGGAAGACCACTTGTACTACTTCCAGTAGGCAATTGACTGTCCAACAGTCCTTTGCGAGGAAGATGAAATATCACAGCAGTCATCCTGCTGCAAAGCGGATAACTCAGGTCTTGTCAGCCTGGGTGGTGAGAAACGTGGTTCCGGTATCCATCGTTAATTCAGAGGCAACTAGAGACTTGATTGAGGTACTGTGTCCCCGGTACCAAATGCCATCTAGGTTCCATTTCTCTAGGCAGGCGATACCGAAAATGTACACAGACCTCAGAAAAAGAGTCACCAGTGTCCTAAAAAATGCAGTTGTACCCAATGTCCACTAGTCCACATGTCCGTGGTTAAGTGGAGCAGGGCAGACTCAGGACTATATGACTGTGACAGCCCACTGGGTAGATGTATTGCCTCCCGCAGCAAGAACAGCAGCGGCGGCACCAGTAGCAGCATCTCGCAAATGCCAACTCGTTCCTAGGCAGGCTACGCTTTGTATCACCGCTTTCCATAAGAGGCACACAGCTGACAACCTTTTACGGAAACTGAGGAACATCATCGCAGAATGGCTTACCCCAATTTGACTCTCCTGGGGATTTGTGACATCGGACAACGCCACCAATATTGTGCGTGCATTACATCTGGGCAAATTCCAGCACGTCCCATGTTTTGCACATACATTGAATTTGGTGGTGCAGAATTATTTAAAAAACGACAGGGGCGTGCAAGAGATGCTGTCGGTGGCCCGAAGAATTGCGGGCCACTTTCTGCATTCAGCCACCGCGTGCCGAAGACTGGAGCACCACCAAACATTCCTGAACCTGCCCTGCCATCCTCTGAAGCAAGAGGTGGTAACGAGGTGGAATTCAACCCTCTATATGCTTCAGAGGATGGAGGAGCAGCAAAAGGCCATTCAAGCCTATACATCTACCCAAGATATAGACAAAGGAGGGGGAATGCACCTGACTCAAGCGCAGTGGAGAATGATTTCAACGTTGTGCAAGGTTCTGCAATCCTTTGAACTTGCCACACGTGAAGTCAGTTCAGACACTGCCAGCCTGAGTCAGGTCATTCCCCTCATCAGGCTTTTGCAGAAGAAGCTGGAGACATTGATGGAGGAGCTAAAACAGAGCGATTCCGCTAGGCATGTGGGACTTGTGGATGGAGCCCTTAATTCGCTTAACCAGGATTCAATCTGTTGAAATCAGAGCAATAAATTTTGGCCACCGTGCTCGATCCTAGATTTAAAACCTACATTGTATCTCTCTTTCCTGCAGACACAAGTCTGCAGAGGTTCAAAGACCTGCTGGTGAGAAAATTGTCAAGTCAAGCGGAACGTGACCCGTCAACAGCTCCTCCTTCACATTCTCCCGCAACTGGGGGTGCGAGGAAAAGGCTAAGAATTCCGAGCCCACCCGCTGGCGGTGATGCAGGGCAGTCTGGAGTGAGTGCTGACATCTGGTCCGGACTGAAGGACCTGGCAACGATTACTGACATGTCGTCTACTGTCACTGCATATGATTCTGTCACCTTTGAAAGAATGGTGGAGGATTATATGAGTGACCGCATCCAGGTAGGCACGTCAGACAGTCCGTATGTATACTGGCAGGAAAAAGAGGCAATTTGGAGGCCCTTGCACAAACTGGCTTTATTCTACCTAAGTTGCCCTCCCTCCAGTGTGTACTCCAAAAGAGTGTTTAGTGCGGCCGCTCACCTTGTCAGCAATCGGCGTACGAGGTTACTTCCAGAAAATGTGGAGAAGATGATGATCATCAAAATTAATTATAATCAATTCCTCCGTGGAGACATTCACCAGCAATTGCCTCCAGAAAGTACACAGGGATCTGAGATGGTGGATTCCAGTGGGGACGAATTAATAATCTGTGAGGAGGGCGATGTACACAGTGAAAGGGGTGAGGAATCGGAGGATGATGAGGTGAACATCTTGCCTCTGTAGAGCCAGTTTGTGCAAGGAGAGATTGATTGCTTCTTTTTTGGTGGGGGTCCAAACCAACCAGTCATTTCAGTCAGCCGTGTGGCAGACCCTGTTGCTGAAATGATGGGTTCGTCAATGTTTTTCTTTTCAATCTAAGCCCCTGCAGTTTTTTGTAAGAATCTGCTTCGCTATGATGATCAACAAGTCACAAGGGCAAACACTCAGGGCTGGAGGCGTAGATCTTAGGACCAGCTGCTACAAGCATGGCAAAGGTGTCACTATCATTGGTGACACCCAGAGAGGCAGCGAGGGAGATTGTAATGCAGTGCGCGCAGATAAGCAGCGCAATGGTAAAATGGAGGCATGGTCTCATAGGTAGGGGTGTGGCCTGTTGGCCTGAATCTCCATTTTGTTGCTCCGGGTATCCCGGGGGTTGAGTGCTGCACCCGGGGACTAGTGTGTGAGTGGTGCTGGCTCCTGCACAGTGACAGAAACTGGGTGTTGCACGTAATGTCACAGTGAAACACCCATATTCTGCCACTGAAGAGGAGCCGGCACTTTGGTATCACCCCCCTTGGCGGGTGACACTCGGGTGTGGGCCGCAACCCCGTTGTGATGCCACTGACCCATGGGAAGCTTTACGTGGCTTACCCATGTGTTAGTAGCCCCAAGCATCTTTTGTGTTAGTCCCTGAAGAAAAACTTCAAATATTTACAAATACATTTTGTAATCAATGGGCCTAATTCAGTAAGGATTGCAAATTCTGCTAAGTAACAGAATTTGCAATCCTTTGGTTCGCATGCTGGGGCCACCCAGCATGCCGCCTCCCTTCTTGACCACGCTGAAATTGCAGTCGCAGTGCAGTTCAGCGTGATCATAAAAAATGGGTTAGCCTCCTGTTGGTGTAGACTGTATGTGTGCGCAGGAAGCCGCCACCATTTTTGTGATCGCAGCTGCTGCATGTGATGTCATGCAACCGCTCTGACCACGCCTCCTGTTTCTCCGTTGCCGACCCCATTTTGAAGCCCTGCCCACGCACCGCTCCATCTCCGACTTGGAAATGGAGTGTTGCTGACCCCCCCCCCAGCACCGATTGACAGTCAGAGGCGATCGCATTAACTACGGGGTGCCGCAGAAAATGCAGGCGCATGCGTATGCTCTTAGCAATTTTTGCAGTTGGACTGCTTATTGCGATTGCAATCCAACCTGAATCAGGCTCTATTACCTATCACAATGCACTGCGGGTAGTACAAAATGGGGTTAATATAAGAGAAAACCCCCCAGAGCTGTGCTCCTTAACTGTCCCTGGTGGCTAGTGGAGCGGCTGCCCAGTAATCAGTGTCCACGCCAGTGCGCACATGGCCCGCCCCCTACAGCCACGCTGGATCACGGTATAGTGTGGGCACAGAAGTCCCTTACCTCCCTTTCATCAGCGGCCTCGTGATCCCGGAGGGCGGTGTGTGTGTGACTGACCTTAGGAAGAAACCGGAGCCTCCGCTGCAGTGACCCAGCAACCAGGGCGCGGGAGTATACTGCGCCGCTGGGAGTGATGGAGCTGCAGTAAAGATGTCTATTAGACCTAGCCTGCTGCAGCCCTTGTAGATTCTTATAAAAAAAAGTTCTTCTTTTCTTGTCAAAATTAATAGCTAAGAATAGGCTGCCTGAGGCAGCCCCCTCTTAAGTGGCCTGCTACTGAAGGCACCAACTACAAACTGAGCTCCCTGTTCATGGAAGCGAGGTTATAGAGGAGGGGGCGCTGAGCATCTTGGGAACAGTCAAAAGCGTTGAGCCTGTTGGTGCCTCAGATCAAGATCCTACTCTACACCCCAATGTGAATCCTTGTGGAGTCCAGTGTACCCCACAGAAGAAATGAATGTGTCACACCCATTGGCAGCAACATTAGAATAGCTGCTGATGGGCACAATTGAGAAAGGAAGGGGGGAAAACATTTGAATCCAGCACATATATGTAATTTGAATATGTAATTTGTACCTTCCTACTTTAAAATGTAATGGATGAACCTCACCCTGTGAGAACTATCTTCATGATCAAGAGATCTCATACGCAAGAAAAGCATGTGCTGGGATAGGGCTGTGGAGGGCGGCTGCTCGGGCACACACCCGTCAAGTTAAGGAGATTCAACTGAGGAAGCACAAGGGAACTGCAGGGAGACCACATATTTTCAGATGAACATGAGAGGGCGGAAGGCTGCCTAATACTGAAGCACCCTCAAACATCAAACCATATGCAACAACTAGTACAAGCATTCCTGGGGAAAGGTCTGCAGCAGACGGATTTGCATACGGTGATGTCATCCAAGCAATGGGCATAGTTGGCTGCAACCCTCGTCTGCATATGAAAAGAGAAAATGGTCACGCAGGGCATGGCGGCCTTTGTGGGGTTGCGCTTGGATGACCCCTAGATCGCTTTATACACCCCCATCAGTGTGGGGCTCATGTTGGCCATGCCCAAGCCCCTGAAGCATTCAAGCTGATTTCTTGCAGCAGCTGGACCCAGTAACAGCTCCAGAGTTGCTCTACAAGACAAGTAAAAGGGTGTGAGCCCTGCAGCACCACCTGTAGTTTGCATACACACATATATAGGACAGCATCTCTTATATGCCCCAGGGGCAATAAAATAGTAGCCTTATCTAGGGTATCCGTCCATGCCGCTACAGCACTACACACCCAGGCCGACGCAATTGCCGGTCTGAGTAAGGTACCTGAATGTGTATAAATGGACTTCAGGGTAATCTCCTGTTTGCGGTCAGCAGACTCTTTGAGGGTAGCCGTATCCTGGGACGGGAGGGCTACCTTCTTGGATAAGCGTGTTAATGCTTTGTCCACCCAAGGGGAGGATTCCCATCGTAACCTATCCGTTGATGGGAAAGGGGAATCCTTTTGGAAATCTGCAGGAGATTCCCAAGCTTTTTCACATAACTCGTTCAGCTCGTGTGAGGGGGGAAAGGTTACCTCAGGCTTCTTTCCCTTGTACATATGTACCCTCTTGTCAGGGATAGGGGGCTCCTCTGTGATGTGCAAAACATCTTTTATTGCCATAATCATATATCAAATGTATTTTGCCAATTTTGGCTGTAACTTTGCATCATCGTAATCGACACTGGAGTCAGAATCCGTGTCGGTATCTGTGTCAACAATCTGGATAGTGGGCGCTTATGAGACCCTGACAGTCCCTGCGACATAGGATTAGGCATTGGTTGAGACCCTGACTGTCCCAAAGCTTCTGCCTTGTCTAATCTTTTGTGCAATGAGTTTACACTAGCATTTTAAACATTCCACATATCCATCCAATCAGGTGTCGGCGGAGACACCACGTTCATTTGCTCCCGCTCCTCTCTAATATAGCCTTCTTCCTCAGACATGTCGACACACGCGTACCGACACACCACACACACAGGGAATACTTTTACTGAAGACATTTCCCCCACAAGGCCCTTTGGAGAGACAGAGAGAGAGTATGCCAGCACATACCCCAGCGCTATATAACCCAGGAATAGCACAGTAACTTAATGTTTGAACAATCGGTGAGGGGGAACATCTTGAAACCCCAGTTTGTACCCTTGGGACACTATTTGTAAAACACACAAGTCCATGTCCAAATGAATCCAGAACTGACTGAAGAGTTTTAGACGTGCCCCCACTGGTGCGGGCTCCTGCAAGAGAGCCCCAGCGTCATGCAGTGGATTTGGCAGAAGCAGAGGATGATCTCTGCTCCTGCGATCTTGAAGAGGATGCAGACCTCTTCTCTCTTCTCCTTCCTCTACCTGCAAAGAAAGGGGAATCTTAACTTCTTGCATATCTATTGGGCCGAAATGACTGCATCAGATAATGATGCGTCTTCATCCATTGGGAGGGAACATAGGGCAAGAAGGTTGACTTACCTGCGGGAGCTGCCGAGATCAAATTAACTAGGCAGTCACCAAACAAGGCTTCACCTTCATAGGGAAGAGACTCCCTTTCTTCTTGGAGTCAGCATCAGAATTCTCTTGGTGAATCCACAATGCCCTCCTATCCGACACTGCCATGAAATTGGCCCGTGAACTCAAGAGTCCTATATCCCTTGCAGTCTCACGTAAGTATGCTGCAGTGTCCTTGATATGATACAACGTAAGGAGTATCCCATCTCTCCAGGGTATCTATATCGGATGACAAGGTATTCGACCAATTCTTGAATACTACTACTCACCCATGCACATGTAATGGCAGGTCTAAGTAATGTACCCGTGGTTACATAACTAGAAATAATGTAGCTTCCTGCATACGATCCGCTGGATTTGTGACAGGGCCCCGTGCAGAACAGGGGGTGACTCCCACTTTATTCTGTCCGCGGCGGGAAATGAATAAACAACCAGAATCCTTTTGGGGATTTGAAACCATCTTGTCGAGCTGGCCCAGACTTTCTCAAACAGAGATGGAGGAACGTTACATCAGCTTTCATTATATATCTATATATACATACATATAGACCCCTTTGTCAGGAACAGCAGGGTCTTCAGTGATTTTAATATGTCCTTAATATCCACAATCATGTACTGAATGCTCCTTGCCAATATTGGATCTAATCAGGAAACATTATGGTCGACATAAGTATCAGTATCCGTGTCAGTATCAGTGTGTAGTAACTGGGCAAAATAACATTTTTGCGACCCAGCGGGGCCTGAGGGAAAAGAAACATAGCCATGAATATCACATCTATTCTCTACGTCTGTGTCTGGGACACAGATTTATCCAACCTTACTCTGATATTACTGAAACATTTACCAAGTCAGTTATTGGTGGTGCCAACAGGGCCACCATCATATGTCTGCATTCCTAATATAGTTTCCTCTTGGGAAAAACATTCAGCCACCGACATGTTGACACACATATACCAAGTACCCACAGACACACCGGCTTATGGGGGACAGACCGTCAGTAAATCTGTCAGAGGGACACAGAGGATTTTTCAGCTCACAATCCAGCGCCAAAAGTACACAGTCTGGGAAATAATAAACTCTATAGTGATAGACTTGTAATGCTCTAAAGATGTTCTGGTGAGGTGAGGAAGAAGCCCCGCCGCTGTAATGGCGCGTATCTGTCCCGCTCAGAAATAATTAATTACGCTAGTGGGGTAAGGACAGTGCCCAGGCACTAATGTCCACTTTTTCCAGCCTTTTGTGAGGAATTTATGCTGCCCAGGGTGCCCCCCCCCCCTGTGCCCTGCACCCTGCAGTGCCTGTGTTTGTGTGTGAGCATGGCGCGCAGCGTTCCGCTCGCTGCTCGGTACCTCAGAATGCCGTCACTGAAGAAGAAGTCTCTGTTCTTCTGCTACTCACCTGTCTTCTGGCTCTGTAAGGGGGTGACGGCAGGCTTCGGGAGTGTGCATCTAGGCGTACCCAGCGATCAGCACCCTCAGGAGCTAATGGTGTCCTGTCAGCCTGAAGCAGAGCCATTGAACTCACTAGAAGTTGGTCATACTTCTCTCCCCTAAGTCCCACGAAGCAGGGAGACTGTTGCCAGCAGCCTCCCTGAAAATAAAAAAAACTAACAAGTCTTTTCAGAGAAACTCAGTAGAGCTCCCCTGTAGTGCATCCAGTATCACTGCGCACAATACTAAAACTGGAGTCTGGAGGAGGGGCATAGAGGGAGGAGACAGTTCACACCCTTTGAAAGTCTTAAAGTGCCCATGTCTCCTGCGGATCCCGTCTATACCCCATGGTTCTTAATGTGACCCCAGCATCCTCTAGGACGTATGAGAAAACAAATAACGCACACACGAGGAGGAGAGAACTAAGGAAGCTATAAGGAGAAGAGGGGAGGGAGGGGGGGTTGAAAGGTAAGGTAGTAAAGGCATATTGGATAAACTACAACCTTATAGATATTCATTAATGTACCAGTAGTTAGAAGTAGAAGAGCTCTAACAGAAACCACAAAGCTTATCTAAAGCCACACCACACTGGATATGCCCAATCTCATTTGATTTTTGAAGCAAAGCAGTATTGGACTTTGTTAATACATGGATGGGAGACTGCTTGGTAGTATCAGATTCTTTAGGTGTTTTTAAACTACCAACACCATTTTCTTGGTACATTTAATTTTTACATGTATTCTTTTATGTACCAGAAGTTAGAAGTAGAAGAGCTGTAACAGAAACCACCAGCTCATCTACAGCCACAGCACACTGGATTTGCCCAATCTCTCCTGATCATGGAAGCTGAGCAGTGTTGGTCCTGGTTTTAGTACTTGGATGGGAGACCACAAGGAAATACCAGGAGCTGTGTGTATTTTTTCAATACTAACTAGAGATGAGCGCCTGAAATTTTTCGGGTTTTGTGTTTTGGTTTTGGGTTCGGTTCCGCGGCCGTGTTTTGGGTTCGAACGCGTTTTGGCAAAACCTCACCGAATTTTTTTTGTCGGATTCGGGTGTGTTTTGGATTCGGGTGTTTTTTTCAAAAAACACTAAAAAACAGCTTAAATCATAGAATTTGGGGGTCATTTTGATCCCAAAGTATTATTAACCTCAAAAACCATAATTTACACTCATTTTCAGTCTATTCTGAATACCTCACACCTCACAATATTATTTTTAGTCCTAAAATTTGCACCGAGGTCGCTGTGTGAGTAAGATAAGCGACCCTAGTGGCCGACACAAACACCGGGCCCATCTAGGAGTGGCACTGCAGTGTCACGCAGGATGTCCCTTCCAAAAAACCCTCCCCAAACAGCACATGACGCAAAGAAAAAAAGAGGCGCAATGAGGTAGCTGTGTGAGTAAGATTAGCGACCCTAGTGGCCGACACAAACACCGGGCCCATCTAGGAGTGGCACTGCAGTGTCACGCAGGATGGCCCTTCCAAAAAACCCTCCCCAAACAGCACATGACGCAAAGAAAAAAAGAGGCGCAATGAGGTAGCTGTGTGAGTAAGATTAGCGACCCTAGTGGCCGACACAAACACCGGGCCCATCTAGGAGTGGCACTGCAGTGTCACGCAGGATGTCCCTTCCAAAAAACCCTCCCCAAACAGCACATGACGCAAAGAAAAAAAGAGGCGCAATGAGGTAGCTGTGTGAGTAAGATTAGCGACCCTAGTGGCCGACACAAACACCGGGCCCATCTAGGAGTGGCACTGCAGTGTCACGCAGGATGTCCCTTCCAAAAAACCCTCCCCAAACAGCACATGACGCAAAGAAAAAAAGAGGCGCAATGAGGTAGCTGACTGTGTGAGTAAGATTAGCGACCCTAGTGGCCGACACAAACACCGGGCCCATCTAGGAGTGGCACTGCAGTGTCACGCAGGATGTCCCTTCCAAAAAACCCTCCCCAATCAGCACATGATGCAAAGAAAAAGAAAAGAAAAAAGAGGTGCAAGATGGAATTGTCCTTGGGCCCTCTCACCCACCCTTATGTTGTATAAACAAAACAGGACATGCACACTTTAACCAACCCATCATTTCAGTGACAGGGTCTGCCACACGACTGTGACTGATATGACGGGTTGGTTTGGACCCCCCCCAAAAAAGAAGCAATTAATCTCTCATTGCACAAACTGGCTCTACAGAGGCAAGATGTCCACCTCATCTTCACCCTCCGATATATCACCGTGTACATCCCCCTCCTCACAGATTATCAATTCGTCCCCACTGGAATCCACCATCTCAGCTCCCTGTGTACTTTGTGGAGGCAATTGCTGCTGGTCAATGTCTCCGCGGAGGAATTGATTATAATTCATTTTAATGAACATCATCTTCTCCACATTTTCTGGATGTAACCTCGTACGCCGATTGCTGACAAGGTGAGCGGCGGCACTAAACACTCTTTCGGAGTACACACTTGTGGGAGGGCAACTTAGGTAGAATAAAGCCAGTTTGTGCAAGGGCCTCCAAATTGCCTCTTTTTCCTGCCAGTATAAGTACGGACTGTGTGACGTGCCTACTTGGATGCGGTCACTCATATAATCCTCCACCATTCTATCAATGTTGAGAGAATCATATGCAGTGACAGTAGACGACATGTCCGTAATCGTTGTCAGGTCCTTCAGTCCGGACCAGATGTCAGCATCAGCAGTCGCTCCAGACTGCCCTGCATCACCGCCAGCGGGTGGGCTCGGAATTCTGAGCCTTTTCCTCGCACCCCCAGTTGCGGGAGAATGTGAAGGAGGAGATGTTGACAGGTCGCGTTCCGCTTGACTTGACAATTTTGTCACCAGCAGGTCTTTCAACCCCAGCAGACTTGTGTCTGCCGGAAAGAGAGATCCAAGGTAGGCTTTAAATCTAGGATCGAGCACGGTGGCCAAAATGTAGTGCTCTGATTTCAACAGATTGACCACCCGTGAATCCTTGTTAAGCGAATTAAGGGCTCCATCCACAAGTCCCACATGCCTAGCGGAATCGCTCCGTGTTAGCTCCTCCTTCAATGTCTCCAGCTTCTTCTGCAAAAGCCTGATGAGGGGAATGACCTGACTCAGGCTGGCAGTGTCTGAACTGACTTCACGTGTGGCAAGTTCAAAGGGCATCAGAACCTTGCACAACGTTGAAATCATTCTCCACTGCGCTTGAGACAGGTGCATTCCACCTACTATATCGTGCTCAATTGTATAGGCTTGAATGGCCTTTTGCTGCTCCTCCAACCTCTGAAGCATATAGAGGGTTGAATTCCACCTCGTTACCACTTCTTGCTTCAGATGATGGCAGGGCAGGTTCAGTAGTTTTTGGTGGTGCTTCAGTCTTCTGTACGTGGTGCCTGTACGCCGAAAGTGTCCCGCAATTCTTCTGGCCACCGACAGCATCTCTTGCACGCCCCTGTCGTTTTTTAAAAAATTCTGCACCACCAAATTCAAGGTATGTGCAAAACATGGGACGTGCTGGAATTTGCCCATATTTAATGCACACACAATATTGCTGGCGTTGTCCGATGCCACAAATCCACAGGAGAGTCCAATTGGGGTAAGCCATTCCGCGATGATCTTCCTCAGTTGCCGTAAGAGGTTTTCAGCTGTGTGCGTATTCTGGAAAGCGGTGATACAAAGCGTAGCCTGCCTAGGAAAGAGTTGGCGTTTGCGAGATGCTGCTACTGGTGCCGCCGCTGCTGTTCTTGCGGCGGGAGTCCATACATCTACCCAGTGGGCTGTCACAGTCATATAGTCCTGACCCTGCCCTGCTCCACTTGTCCACATGTCCGTGGTTAAGTGGACATTGGGTACAACTGCATTTTTTAGGACACTGGTGAGTCTTTTTCTGACGTCCATGTACATTCTCGGTATCGCCTGCCTAGAGAAGTGGAACCTAGATGGTATTTGGTAACGGGGGCACACTGCCTCAATAAATTGTCTAGTTCCCTGTGAACTAACGGCGGATACCGGACGCACGTCTAACACCAACATAGTTGTCAAGGCCTCAGTTATCCGCTTTGCAGTAGGATGACTGCTGTGATATTTCATCTTCCTCGCAAAGGACTGTTGAACAGTCAATTGCTTACTGGAAGTAGTACAAGTGGGCTTACGACTTCCCCTCTGGGATGACCATCGACTCCCAGCGGCAACAACAGCAGCGCCAGCAGCAGTAGGCGTTACACGCAAGGATGCATCGGAGGAATCCCAGGCAGGAGAGGACTCGTCAGAATTGCCAGTGACATGGCCTGCAGGACTATTGGCATTCCTGGGGAAGGAGGAAATTGACACTGAGGGAGTTGGTGGGGTGGTTTGCGTGAGCTTGGTTACAAGAGGAAGGGATTTACTGGTCAGTGGACTGCTTCCGCTGTCACCCAAAGTTTTTGAACTTGTCACTGACTTATTATGAATGCGCTGCAGGTGACGTATAAGGGAGGATGTTCCGAGGTGGTTAACGTCCTTACCCCTACTTATTACAGCTTGACAAAGGGAACACACGGCTTGACACCTGTTGTCCGCATTTCTGGTGAAATACCTCCACACCGAAGAGCTGATTTTTTTGGTATTTTCACCTGGCATGTCAACGGCCATATTCCTCCCACGGACAACAGGTGTCTCCCCGGGTGCCTGACTTAAACAAACCACCTCACCATCAGAATCCTCCTGGTCAATTTCCTCCCCAGCGCCAGCAACACCCATATCCTCCTCATCCTGGTGTACTTCAACACTGACATCTTCAATCTGACTATCAGGAACTGGACTGCGGGTGCTCCTTCCAGCACTTGCAGGGGGCGTGCAAATGGTGGAAGGCGCATGCTCTTCACGTCCAGTGTTGGGAAGGTCAGGCATCGCAACCGACACAATTGGACTCTCCTTGTGGATTTGGGATTTCGAAGAATGCACAGTTCTTTGCTGTGCTGCTTTTGCCAGCTTGAGTCTTTTCATTTTTCTAGCGAGAGGCTGAGTGCTTCCATCCTCATGTGAAGCTGAACCACTAGCCATGAACATAGGCCAGGGCCTCAGCCGTTCCTTGCCACTCCGTGTGGTAAATGGCATATTGGCAAGTTTACGCTTCTCCTCCGACAATTTTATTTTAGGTTTTGGAGTCCTTTTTTTTCTGATATTTGGTGTTTTGGATTTGACATGCTCTGTACTATGACATTGGCAGACGACGTTGCTGGCATTTCATCGTCTCGGCCATGACTAGTGGCAGCAGCTTCAGCACGAGGTGGAAGTGGATCTTGATCTTTCCCTAATTTTGGAACCTCAACATTTTTGTTCTCCATATTTTAATAGGCACAACTAAAAGGCACCTCAGGTAAACAATGGAGATGGATACTAGTATACAATTATGGACTGCCTGCCGACTGCAGACACAGAGGTAGCCACAGCCGTGAACTACCGTACTGTACTGTGTCTGCAGCTAATATAGACTGGTTGATAAAGAGAAGATGTCTATGTAACTATGTATGTATAAAGAAGACTGAAAAAAATCCACGGTTAGGTGGTATACAATTATGGACGGACTGCCTGCCGAGTGCAGACACAGAGGTAGCCACAGCCGTGAACTACCGTACTGTACTGTGTCTGCAGCTAATATAGACTGGTTGATAAAGAGAAGATGTCTATGTAACTATGTATGTATAAAGAAGAATGGAAAAAATCCACGGTTAGGTGGTATTACAATTATGGACGGACTGCCTGCCGAGTGCTGAGACACAGAGGTAGCCACAGCCGTGAACTACCGTACTGTGTCTGCTGCGACTGGATGATAAATGATATAAAAAATATATATATATCACTACTGCAGCCGGACAGGTATATATTATATATTATATAATGACGGACCTGCTGGACACTGTCTGTCAGCAGAATGAGTTTTATTTTTATAGAATAAAAAAAAAAAAACACACAAGTGAAGTCACACGACGAGTGTTTAACTTTTTCAGGCAATCACAATATAAGTATACTACTAACTATACTGGTGGTCAGTGTGGTCAGGTCACTGGTCAGTCACACTGGCAGTGGCACTCCTGCAGCAAAAGTGTGCACTGTTTAATTTTAATATAATATGTACTCCTGGCTCCTGCTATAACCTATAACTGGCACTGCAGTAGTGCTCCCCAGTCTCCCCCACAATTATAAGCTGTGTGAGCTGAGCAGTCAGACAGATATATAATATATATAGATGATGCAGCACACTGGCCTGAGCCTGAGCAGTGCACACAGATATGGTATGTGACTGACTGAGTCACTGTGTGTATCGCTTTTTTCAGGCAGAGAACGGATATATTAAATAAACTGCACTGTGTGTCTGGTGGTCACTCACTATATAATATATTATGTACTCCTGGCTCCTGCTATAACCTATAACTGGCACTGCAGTAGTGCTCCCCAGTCTCCCCCACAATTATAAGCTGTGTGAGCTGAGCAGTCAGACAGATATATATAATATTATATATAGATAATAGATGATGCAGCACACTGGCCTGAGCCTGAGCAGTGCACACAGATATGGTATGTGACTGACTGAGTCACTGTGTGTATCGCTTTTTTCAGGCAGAGAACGGATATATTAAATAAACTGCACTGTGTGTCTGGTGGTCACTCACTATATAATATATTATGTACTCCTGGCTCCTGCTATAACCTATAACTGGCACTGCAGTAGTGCTCCCCAGTCTCCCCCACAATTATAAGCTGTGTGAGCTGAGCAGTCAGACAGATATATATAATATTATATATAGATAATAGATGATGCAGCACACTGGCCTGAGCCTGAGCAGTGCACACAGATATGGTATGTGACTGACTGAGTCACTGTGTGTATCGCTTTTTTCAGGCAGAGAACGGATATATTAAATAAACTGCACTGTGTGTCTGGTGGTCACTCACTATATAATATATTATGTACTCCTGGCTCCTGCTATAACCTATAACTGGCACTGCAGTAGTGCTCCCCAGTCTCCCCCACAATTATAAGCTGTGTGAGCTGAGCAGTCAGACAGATATATATAATATTATATATAGATAATAGATGATGCAGCACACTGGCCTGAGCCTGAGCAGTGCACACAGATATGGTATGTGACTGAGTCACTGTGTGCTGTGTATCGCTTTTTTCAGGCAGAGAACGGATTATAAAGTAAACTGCACTGTCCTCACTAGTAAACTCTCTCCACTCAGTCTCTACACTTCTACAGTAACAGTACTCCTCCTAGTCAGCTCCAGTAAATCTCTCTCAGTCTCTTATAATCTAAATGGAGAGGACGCCAGCCACGTCCTCTCCCTATCAATCTCAATGCACGTGTGAAAATGGCGGCGACGCGCGGCTCCTTATATAGAATCCGAGTCTCGCGATAGAATCCGAGCCTCGCGAGAATCCGACAGCGTCATGATGACGTTCGGGCGCGCTCGGGTTAACCGAGCAAGGCGGGAAGATCCGAGTCTGCTCGGACCCGTGAAAAAAACCATGAAGTTCTGGCGGGTTCGGATTCAGAGAAACCGAACCCGCTCATCTCTAATACTAACACCGTTCTCTTGATGCATTCCATTTTGAAACATTGGGGCAGATCTATTAAGCCTGGTGAACTGATAAAGTGCAAGGTGATAAAGTACCAGCCAGTCAGCTCCTAACTGTCATTTTTCAAACCCAGCCTGTGACATGGCAATTAGGAGCTGATTGGCTGGTACTTTATCACCATGCAAATTATCATTTCACCAGGTTTAATAAATCGGCTGCTTACTCATTTATGTACGAGTAGTTAGAAGTAGAAGAACTCTAACAGAAACCACTAAGCTCATCTACAGCCACACCACACTGTATATGCCCAATATCACCTGATTTTAGGCCTGGTTTGTTCTTGGATGTGAGACCACCTGGGAATACCAGGTGCTGTAGGTAGTTTTATACTACCAACACCGTTCTCTTGATGCATTATATTTTGAAACGTATTCATTGATGTACCAGTAGTTAGAAGTAGAAGTTAGAAACAGCAAAAATCATCTACAGCCGCATCACACTGGATATGTCCAATCTCATCTGATGTTGGAAGCTAAGCAGTGTTGTGCCTGGTTAGTTTTTGGATTTCAGGTCCTGCCTTCTGGTTTGGCCACGGCACCTCGGAAATTCACCAAGGTCATGGCCGTGATGACGACCCTTCACCATCGGTGGACCAGGGAGGAATCTCTCCTCCCGATAAACATTCTGGAATTGCGGGCAGTGTTCAATTCATTGACACTGGCCCTGCCTCTAGTACAGAACAGGCCTGTTCAAGTACAATCGGACAACGACACCACGGTAGTGTACACAAATCATCAAGGCGGCACTCGAAATTGCATGGCAAAGCTGGAAGTATCAAAAATCCTCAGTTGGGTAGAACGTCATCTGCCAGCAATATCGGCAGTGTTCATTCCCGGAGTCCTCAACTGGGAAGCGGATTTCCTCAGTCGTCAGTACGTTCACGCTGGAGAGTGGAGAGGCCGCAGCAGAAATGTCTGCACTGGTGTCAGTAGGTGACTGAGGCAGGGATGACTGGGAGATAGTGGGTGACTGAAGCATGTATGACTGGGAGATAGTGGGTGACTGAGGCCGGGGTGACTGGGAGATAGTCAGTGACTAAGGCAGGGGTGATAGGGATATAGTGGATGACTGTGGCAGGGGTGACAGGGACAGTAGGAGACTGAGGCAGGGGTGACAGGGATAGTGGGTGACTGAGGCAGGGGTGATAGGGTGACAGTGGGTGACTGAGGCAGAGGTGACAGGGATAGTGGGTGACTGAGGTAGGGGTGATATGGAGATAGTGGTTGACTGAGGCAGGGGTGACAGAGATAGTGGGTGACTAAAGCAGGGGTGACTGGTATAGTGGGTGACTGAGGCAGGGGTCGCAGGTATAGTGGTTAACTGAGGCAGCGGTGACTGGGAGATAGTGGGTAACTGGGGCAGGGGTGACAGGGAAAGTGTGTGACTCAGGCAGGGGTGATAGGGAGATAGTGGGCAGCAGATCACTGCCTCGCTGACAGCAGCACATCCCTGCTTCACTGACAGCAGCACATCCCTGCCTCATTGACAGCAGCACATACCTGCCTCACTTATAGCAGCACATCCCTGCCTCACTGGCAGCAGCAGATCCCTGCCTCACTGGCAGCAGCAGATCACTGCTTCACTGACAGCAGCACATCCCTGCCTCACTGGCAGCAGCAGATCCCTGCCTTACTGACAGCTGTATTCAGACCTGATCTCTGCTGTGCATATTCACACAACAGGAGATCAGGTCTGAAGTGTGTGTGTGTGTGCTGGTGCCGCAGTGCACCTGCACATGCCTGAGATGCGATCAGCATCTCTGCCCAGTGAGCGCCTCTGCCAACACATACTTATCTTGCATATGAGATCTCTTGATCATGAAGATAGTTCTCACAGGGTGAGGTTCATCCATTACATTTTAAAGTAGGAAGGTACAAATTACATATTCAAATTACATATATGTGCTGGATTCAAATGTTTTCCCCCCTTCCTTTCTCAATTGTGCCCATCAGCAGCTATTCTAATGTTGCTGCCAATGGGTGTGACACATTCATTTCTTCTGTGGGGTACACTGGACTCCACAAGGATTCACATTGTGGTGTAGAGTAGGATCTTGATCTGAGGCACCAACAGGCTCAAAGCTTTTGACTGTTCCCAAGATGCTCAGCGCCCCCTGCTCTATAACCTCGCTTCCATGAACAGGGAGCTCAGTTTGTAGTTGGTGCCTTCAGTAGCAGGACACTTAACAGGGGGCTGCCTCAGGCAGCCTATACTTAGCTATTAATTTTGACAAGAAAAGAAGAACTTTTTTTATAAGAATGTACAAGGGCTGCAGCAGGCTAGGTCTAATAGACATCTTTACTGCAGCTCCGTCACTCCCAGCGGCGCAGTATACTCCCGTGCCCTGGTTGCTGGGTCACTGCAGCGGAGGCTCCGGTTTCTTCCTAAGGTCAGTCACACACACACCGCCCTCCGGGATCACGAGGCCGCTGATGAAAGGGAGGTAAGGGGCTTCTGTGCCCACACTATACCGTGATCCAGCATGGCTGTAGGGGGCGGGCCGTGTGCGCACTGGCGTGGACACTGATTACTGGGCAGCCGCTCCACTAGCCACCAGGGACAGTTAAGGAGCACAGCTCTGGGGGGTTTTCTCCTATATTAACCCCATTTTGTACTACCTGCAGTGCATTGTGATAGGTAATAGAGCCTGATTCAGGTTGGATTGCAATCACAATAAGCAATCCAACTGCAAAAATTGCTAAGAGCATACGCATGCGCCTGCATTTTCTGTGACTGTCAATCGGTGCGGGGGGGGGTCAGCAACACTCCATTTCAAAGTCGGAGATGGAGCGGTGCGGGGGCAGGGCTTCAACGGAGAAACAGGAGGCGTGGTCAGAGCGGCTGCATGACATCACATGCAGCCGTTGCGATCACAAAAATGGTGGCGGCTTCCTGCGCACACGTACAGTCTGCACCAACAGGAGGCTAACCCATTTTTTATGATCACGCTGAACTGCACTGAGACTGCAATTTCAGCGTGGTCAAGAAGGGAGGCGGCATGCTGGGTGGCCATGCCCTGTGATGGGTGGCCCCAGCATGCGAACCAAAGGATTGCAAATTCTGTTACTTAGCAGAATTTGCAATCCTTACTGAATTAGGCCATTGATTACAAAATTGTAAACAATATTTGAAGTTTTTCTTCAGGGACTAACACAAAAGATGCTTGGGGCTACTAACACATGGGTAAGCCACGTAAAGCTTCCCATGGGTCAGTGGCATCACAACGGGGTTGCGGCACACACCCGAGTGTCACCCGCCAAGTGGGGTGACACCAAAGTGCCGGCTCTTCTTCAGTGACAGAATATGGGTGTTTCACTGTGACATTACGTGCAACACCCAGTTTCTGTCACTGTGCAGGAGCCAGCACCACTCACACACTAGTCCCCGGGTACAGCCCCCAACCCCCGGGATACCCGCAGCAACAAAATGGTGATTCAGGCCACGCCCCTACCTATGAGACCATGCCTCCTTTTTACCATTGCGCTGCTTATCTGCGCGCACTGCATTACAATCTCCCTCGCCGCCTCTCTGGGTGTCACCAGTGATAGTGACACCTCTGCCATGCTTGTAGCAGCTGGTCCTAAGATCTACGCCTCCAGCCCTGAGTGTTTTCCCTTGTGACTTGTTGATCATCATAGCGAAGCAGATGCTTACAGAAAACTGCAGGGGTTTAGATTGAAAAGAAAAACATTGACGAACCCATCATTTCAGCGACAGGGTCTGCCACACGACTGACTGAAATGACTGGTTGGTTTGGGCCCCCACCAAAAAAGAATCAATCTCTCCTTGCACAAACTGGCTCTACAGAGGCAAGATGTCCACCTCATCATCCTCCGATTCCTCACCCCTTTCACTGTGTACATCCCCCTCCTCACAGATTATTAATTCGTCCCCACTGGAATCCACCATCTCAGATCCCTGTGTACTTTCTGGAGGCAATTGCTGGTGAATGTCTCCACGGAGGAATTGATTATAATTAATTTTGATGATCATCATCTTCTCCACATTTTCTGGAAGTAACCTCGTACGCCGATTGCTGACAAGGTGAGCGGCCGCACTAAACACTCTTTCGGAGTACACACTGGAGGGAGGGCAACTTAGGTAGAATAAAGCCAGTTTGTGCAAGGGCCTCCAAATTGCCTCTTTTTCTCCACCATTCTTTCAAAGGTGACAGAATCATATGCAGTGACAGTAGACGACATGTCAGTAATCGTTGCAAGGTCCTTCAGTCTGGACCAGATGTCAGCACTCACTCCAGACTGCCCTGCATCACCGCCAGCGGGTGGGCTCGGAATTCTTAGCCTTTTCCTCGCACCCCCAGTTGCGGGAGAATGTGAAGGAGGAGCTGTTGACGGGTCACGTTCCGCTTGACTTGACAATTTTCTCACCAGCAGGTCTTTGAACCTCTGCAGACTTGTGTCTGCCGAAAAGAGAGATACAATGTAGGTTTTAAATCTAGGATCGAGCACGGCGGCCAAAATGTAGTGCTCTGATTTCAACAGATTGAATCCTGGTTAAGCAAATTAAGGGCTCCATCCACAAGTCCCACATGCCTAGTTGAATCGCTCTGTTTTAGCTCCTCCTTCAATGTCTCCAGCTTCTTCTGCAAAAGCCTGATGAGGGGAATGACCTGACTCAGGCTGGCAGTGTCTGAACTGACTTCACGTGTGGAAAGTTCAAAGGGTTGCAGAACCTTGCACAACGTTGAAATCATTCTCCACTGCGCTTGAGTCAGGTGCATTCCCCCTCCTTTGCCTATATCGTGGGCAGATGTATAGGCTTGAATGGCCTTTTGCTGCTCCTCCATCCTCTGAAGCATATAGAGGGTTGAATTCCACCTCGTTACCACCTCTTGCTTCAGATGATGGTAGGGCAGGTTCAGGAATGTTTGGTGGTGCTCCAGTCTTCGGCATGCGGTGGCTGAAGGCAGAAAGTGGCCCGCAATTCTTCGGGCCACCGACAACATCTCTTGCACGCCCCTGTCGTTTTTTAAATAATTCTGCACCACCAAGTTCAATGTATGTGCAAAACATGGGACGTGCTGGAATTTGCCCAGATGTAATGCACGCACAATATTGGTGGCGTTGTCCGATGTCACAAATCCCCAGGAGAGTTCAATTGGGGTAAGCCATTCTGCGATGATGTTCCTCAGTTTCCGTAAGAGGTTGTCAGCTGTGTGCCTCTTATGGAAAGCGGTGATACAAAGCGTAGCCTGCCTAGGAACGAGTTGGCAATTGCGAGATGCTGCTACTGGTGCCGCCGCTGCTGTTCTTGCTGTGGGAGGCAATACATCTACCCAGTGGGCTGTCACAGTCATATAGTCCTGAGTCTGCCCTGCTCCACTTAACCACAGACAAGTGGACATTGGGTACAACTGCATTTTTTAGGACACTGGTGACTCTTTTTCTGAGGTCTGTGTACATTTTCGGTATCGCCTGCCTAGAGAAATGGAACCTAGAGGGTATTTGGTACCGGGGACAAAGTACCTCAATCAAGTCTCTAGTTGCCTCTAAATTAACGATGGATACCGGAACCACGTTTCTCACCACCCAGACCTGAGTTATCCGCTTTGCAGCAGGATGACTGCTGTGATATTTCATCTTCCTCGCAAAGGACTGTTGGACAGTCAATTGCTTACTGGAAGAAGTACAAGTGGTCTTCCGACTTCCCCTCTGGGATGACGATCGACTCCCAGCAGCAACAACAGCAGCGCCAGCAGCAGTAGGCGTTACACTCAAGGATGCATCGGAGGAATCCCAGGCAGGAGAGGACTCGTCAGACTTGCCAGTGACATGGCCTGCAGGACTATTGGCTCTCCTGTCTAAGGAGGAAATTGACACTGAGGGAGTTGGTGGTGTGGTTTGCAGGAGCTTGGTTACAAGAGGAAGGGATTTAGTGGTTAGTGGACTGCTTCCGCTGTCATCCAAAGTTTTTGAACTTGTCACTGACTTATGATGAATGCGCTGCAGGTGACGTATAAGGGAGGATGTTCCGAGGTGGTTAACGTCCTTATCCCTACTTATTACAGCTTGACAAAGGCAACACACGGCTTGACACCTGTTGTCCGCATTTGTGTACAGGATGCATACCTTCATGTCCCCATTTATCCACCTCATCAGGCGTAACTCAGATTTGCGGTACAGGACTGTCATTGCCAATTTCAGACGTTGCTGTTTGGTCTCTCCATGGCCCTGAGAATTTTCACCAAGGTAATGGCGGAAATGATGGTGCTCCTGTGCAAGCAAGGTGTCACAATTATCCCGTACTTGGGCGATCTCATAAAAGCGAGATCAAGAGAGCAGTTGCTGAACAGCGTATCACTTTCACTGAAAGTGTTACAGCAACACGGCTGGATTTTCAATATCCCAAAGTCGCAGTTGATTCCTACTACTCGTCTGTCTTTCTTGGGCATGATTCTGGACACAGACCAGAAGAGGGTTTATCTCCTGATAGAAAAGGCCCAGGAACTCATGACTCTTGTCAGGAACCTATTGAAACCAAAACAGGTGTCAGTGCATCACTGCACTCGAGTCCTGGGAAAGATGGTGGCATCATACGAGGCCATTCCATTCGGCAGGTTCCATGCGAGGACTTTCCAATGGGACCTACTGGACAAGTGGTCCGGGTCACATTTACAGATGCATTGGTTGATCACCCTGTCCCCCAGGGTCAGGGTATCACTCTTGTGGTGGCTGCAGAGTGCTCACCTTCTCGAGGGACGCAGATTCAGCATTCAGGGCTGGATCCTGGTGACCACAGACGCAAGCCTCCAAGTTTGGGGAGCAGTCACACAGGGAAGAAATTTCCAAGGTCTTTGGTCAAGTCAAGAGACTTGTCTTCACATCAACATCCTGGAACTAAGGGCCATATACAATGCCCTACGTCAAGCGGAGACCTTACTTTGCGACCAACCGGTTCTGATCCAGTCAGACAACGTCACCGCAGTGGCTCATGTAAACCGCCAAGGCGGCACAAGAAGCAGAGTGGCGATGGCACAAGCCACCAGAATTCTTCGCTGGGTGGAGAATCACGCAAGCGCACTGTCAGCAGTGTTCATTCCGGGAGTGGACAACTGGGAAGCAGACATCCTCAGCAGACACGACCTACATCCGGGAGAGTGGGGACTTCATCAGGAAGTCTTTGCACAGATTACAAGTCGGTGGGAACTGCCACAGATAGACATGATGCCGTCCCGGCTCAACAAAAAGCTACAGAGGTATTGCGCAAGGTCAAGAGACCCTCAGGCAGTAGCTGTAGACGCCCTAGTGACACCGTGGGTGTTCCGGTCGGTCTATGTATTTCCTCCTCTTCCTCTCATACCCAAGGTGTTGAGGATAATAAGACAAAGAGGAGTGAGAACAATCCTCATTGTTCCAGATTGGCCACGGAGGACCTGGTATCCGGATCTGCAGGAAATGCTCACAGAAAATCTGTGGCCTCTCCCTCTAAGACAGGACCTGTTGCATCAGGGGCCCTGTCTGTTCCAAGACTTACCGCGGCTGCGTTTGACGGCATGGCGGTTGAATGCCGGATCCTAGCATTCCGGTTGAGGTCATCCCTACGCTGATAAAGGCTAGGAAGGATGTAACGTTAAAACATTACACCGTATATGGCGAAATTATGTTTCTTGGTGTGAGGCCAGGAATGCTCCTACGGAAGAATTCCATCTGGGCCGTTTCCTTCACTTCCTACAAACTGGAGTGAATTTGGGCCTAAAATTAGGCTCTATTAAGGTCCAGATTTCGGCCTTATCCATTTTCTTTCAAAAAGAATTGGCTTCTCTTCCAGAAGTTCAGACTTTTGTAAAAGGAGTGCTGCATATTCAGCCTCCTTTTGTGCCTCCGGTGGCACCTTGGGACCTTAACGTGGTGTTAAGTTTTCTAAAATTACACTGGTTTGAACCACTTAAAACAGTGGAGTTAAAATATCTCACATGGAAGGTGGTCATGTTATTAGCCTTGGCTTCGGCTAGGCGAGTGTCGGAATTAGCGGCTTTGTCACATAAAAGCCCATATTTGGTATTCCATGTGGATAGAGCGGAATTGCAGACCCGTCCTCAATTCCTACCAAAAGTGGTCTCATCTTTTCATATGAACCAACCTATTGTGGTGCCTGTGGCTACGCGTGACTTGGAGGATTCCGAGTTACTTGATGTGGTTAGGGCTTTGAAAATTTACGTGGCCAGGACGGCTAGAGTCAGGAAAACTGAAGCGCTGTTTGTCCTGTATGCAACCAACAAGATTGGTGCCCCTGCTTCAAAGCAGGCTATTGCTCGCCGGATTTGTAACACGATTCAGCAAGCGCATTCTATGGCTGGATTGCAGTTACTGAAATCGGTCAAGGCCCATTCCACGAGGAAAGTGGGCTCTTCTTGGGCGGCTGCCCGAGGGGTCTCGGCACTACAGCTGTGTCAAGCTGCTACTTGGTCGGGTTCACACACCTTTGCAAAATACTATAAGTTTGATACCCTGGCTGAGGAGGAACTCATGTTTGCTCAATCGGTGCTGCAGAGTCATCCGCACTCTCCCGCCCGTTTTGGAGCATTGGTATAATCCCCATGGTCCTTACGGAGTCCCCAGCATCCTCTAGGACGTTAGAGAAAATAAGATTTTAAACCTACTGGTAAATCTTTTTCTCGTAGTCCGTAGAGGATGCTGGGCGCCCGTCCCAAGTGCGGACTACTTCTGCAATACTTGTATATAGTTATTGCTTCAATAAGGGTTATGTTATAGTTGCATCGGTCCTGCACTGATGCTATGTTGTTTTTTCATACTGATAACTGGGTAGTTTATCACAAGTTATACGGTGTGATTGGTGTGGCTGGTATGAATCTTGCCCTGGATTAACAAAATCCTTTCCTCATACTGTCCGTCTCCTCTGGGCACAGTTTCTCTAACTGTGGCATAGAGGGAGGAGCCAGTGCACACCCAGAACTAAAGTCTTTCTTAAAGTGCCCATGTCTCCTGTGGAGCCCGTCTATCCCCATGGTCCTTACGGAGTCCCCAGCATCCTCTACGGACTACGAGAAAAAGATTTACCGGTAGGTTTAAAATCTTATTTTCTACTTTATTCTTTTCTATCCTAGTTTATTACGACCAACTCTCATCCAAGGAGTTTGATATTCTACTACCTGCATGCAATTTAAATTGCTTAAATTGTTTATATGGTTGATTTGTCCTTCACAATCCATAATCTGCAACTTGGATGTACTTGTGTCATTGAAAATCTTATAATAAAAATGTATATACAGATACTCAACCTGTATATTGAAAAAAAAAAGTTATAAGACATATGCATTCAATATTTGAAGAAACAAAATAAAATAAAGCTATCTATTGGGTTTCACTAACAAGCACATTGGAAGACTTGACTACTGTTAAAAGACATGCATTACATGGTATAGAGCCACAAACCACAATGTAGTAAAATAAAAACAAACTTACATGTGTATCAAACCTATGTGAGGCTTACATTGATAGTGCAAGATCAACACTCTATCAACTGTGCAAACTAGACTGCACATAAATGCCATAAATGTCACGCAGCCGTCACGGCCCGCCCCCATACGGTCCGGTCATGTCTGCGTTGTCCTGACTGTGCCCCCAAAATGGCGGCACAACGCCGCTGGCCCGACTCCTCCTGCCCAGTGACCGCCTCTGCCTGTCAATCAGGCAGAGGCGCTCACTGGGCAGAGATGCTGATCGCATCTCTGGCATGTGCCGGTGCACTGCGGCACCAGCACACACGCACTTCAGACCTGATCTCCTGTTGTGTGAATATGCACAGCAGGGATCAGGTCTGAATTAGGCCCTATATACAGCTGTCAGTAAGGCAGGGATGTGCTGCTGCCAGTGAGGCAGGGATGTGCTGCTGGTAGTGAAGCAGTGATGTGCTGCTGTCAGCGAAGCAGTGCTGTGCTGCTGTCAGCGAGACAGGGATGTGCTGCTGTCAGCGAGGCAGGGATGTGCTGCTGTCAGCGAAGCAGGGATGTGCTGCTGTCAGCGAAGCAGGGATGTGCTGCTGTCAGTGAAGCAGGGATGTGCTGCTGTCAGCGAGGCAGGGATGTGCTGCTGTCAGCGAGGCAGGGATGTGCTGCTGTCAGCGAGGCAGGGATGTGCTGCTATAAGTGAGGTAGGGATGTGCTGCTGTCATTGAAGCAGGAATGTGCTGCTGCAGTGAGGCAGAGATATGCAGCCCACTATCTCCCTATCACCCCTGCCTGAGTCACACACTTTCCCTGTCACCCCTTCCTCAGTTTCCTGGTGGTCTCCCATCCAAGTACTAAAACCAGGACCAACACTGCTCAGCTTCCATGATCAGGAGAGATTGGGCAAATCCAGTGTGCTGTGGCTGTAGATGAGCTCGTGGTTTCTGTTAGAGCTCTTCTACTTCTAACTTCTGGTACATAAAAGAATATGTGTAAAAATTAAATGTACAGTACCAAGAAAAGGGTGTTGGTAGTTTAAAAACACCTAAAGAATCTGATAATACATGGATGGGAGACTGCTTGGTAGTAACAAAGTCCAATACTGCTTTGCTTCAAAGATCAAATGAGATTGGGCATATCCAGTGTGGTGTGGCTTTAGATAAGCTTTGTGGTTTCTGTTAGAGCTCTTCTACTTCTAACTACTGGTACATTAATGAATATGTATAAGGTTGTAGTTTATCCAATATCCCTTTACTACATTACCTCCCCCCCCCCTCCCCTCCCCTCCCCTCCCCTCCTTATAGCTTCCTTTGTTCTCTCCTCCTCGTGTGTGCGTTATTTGTTTTCTCATACGTCCTAGAGGATGCTGGGATCACATTAAGAACCATGGGGTATAGACGGGATCCGCAGGAGACATGGGCACTTTAAGACTTTCAAAGGGTGTGAACTGTCTCCTCCCTCTATGCCCCTCCTCCAGACTCCAGTTTTAGAATTGTGCCCAGTGAGACTGGATGCACTACAGGGGAGCTCTACTGAGTTTCTCTGAAAAGACTTATGTTAGTTTTTCTTATTTTCAGGGAGGCTGCTGGCAACAGTCTCCCTGCTTCGTGGAACTTAGGGGAGAGAAGTATGACCAACTTCTAGTGAGTTCAATGGCTCTGCTTCTGGCTGACAGGACACCATTAGCTCCTGAGGGTGCTGATCGCTGGGTACGCCTAGATGCCCACTCCCGTAGCCTGCCATCACCCCCTTACAGAGCCAGAAGTCAGAAGACAGGCGAGTAGCAGAAGAACAGAAGACTTCTTCTCCAGTGACGGCATTCTGAGGTACCACGCAGCGAGCGGAATGCTGTGCGCCATGCTTCCACACAAACACAGGCACTGCAGGGTGCAGGGCATGTGGGTGGGTGGGGGGGGGGCACCCTGGGCAGCATAAATTCCTCACAAAAGGCTGGCAAAAGTGGACATTAGTGCCTGGGCACTGTCCTTACCCCGCCAGCGTAATTAATTATTTGTTTCTGAGCGGGACAGAAGCGTGCCATTACAGCGGCGGGGCTTCTTCCTCACCTCACCAGCACATCTATAGAGCGTTACAAGTCTATCACTATAGAGTTTATTATTTCCCAGACTGTGTACTTTTGGCGCTGGGTTGTGAGCTGAAAAATCCTCTCTGTCCCTCTGACAGATTTACTGTAGGTCTATCCCCGATAAGCCGATGTGTCTGTGGGTACTTGGTACATGTGTGTCAACATGTCGGTGGCTGAATGTTTTTCCCAAGAGGAAACTATATTAGGAATGCAGACATATGATGGTGGCCCTGTTGGCACCACCAATAACTGACTGGGTGAAAGTTTCAATAATATCAGAGTGAGGTTGGATAAATCTGTGTCCCAGACACAGACGTAGAGAATAGATGTGATGTTCATGGCTATGCTTCTTTTCCCTCAGGCCCGCAAAAATGTTACTACACACTGATACTGACTCGGATACTGATTCCTATGTCGACCATAATATTTCCTGATTAGATCCAATATTGGCAAGGAGCATTCAGTACATGATTGTGGATATTAAGGACATATTAACATCACTGAGGACCCTGCTGTTCCTGACAAAGGGGTCTATATGTATGTATATATAGATATATAATGAAAGCTGATGTAACGTTCCTCCATCTCTGTTTGAGAAAGTCTGGGCCAGCTCGACAAGATGGTTTCAAATCCCCAAAAGGTTTCCGATTGTTTATTCATTTCCTGCTGCGGACAGAATAAAGTGGGAGTCACCCCCTGTTCTGCACGGGGCCCTGTCACAAATCCAGCGGATCATATGCAGGAAGCTACATTATTTCTAGTTATGTAACCACGGGTACATTACTTAGACCTGCCATTACATGCGCATGGGTGAGTAGTAGTATTCAAGAATTGGTCGAATACCTTGTCTTCCGATATAGATATCTTGGAGAGATGGGATACTCCTTACGTTGGATCATATCAAGGACACTGCAGCATACTTACGACTGCAAGGGATATAGGACTCTTGAGTTCACGGGCCAATTTCATGGCAGTCTCGGATAGGAGGGCATTGTGGATTCACCAAGGGAATGCTGATGCTGACTCCAAGAAGAAAGGGAGTCTCTTCCCTATGAAGGTGAAGCCTTGTTTGGCAACGGCCTAGTTAATTTGATCTCGGCAGCTCCCGCAGGTAAGTCAACCTTCTTGCCTTATGTTCCCTCTCAACGGATGAAGACGCATCATTGTCTAACGCAGTCATTTTGTCCCAATAGATATGCAAGAAGTTAAGATTCCCCTTTCTTTGCAGGTAGAGGAAGGAGAAGAGGGAAGAGGTCTGTAGCCTCTTCAAGATCGCAGGAGCAGAGATCGTCCTCTGCTTCTGCCAAATCCACTGCATGACGCTGGGGCTCTCTTGCAGGAGCCCGCACCAGTGGGGGCACGTCTAAAACACTTCAGTCAGTTCTGGATTAATTTGGACCTGGACTCGTGGGTTTTACAAATAGTGTCCCAAGGGTACAAACTAGGGTTTCAAGACGTTCCCCCTCACCGATTGTTCAAATCGGCCTTAGTCAGCAGGGAGAAGGTTTTTATTCAAGCCTCTTCGTGCTCCCGAAGCCGGACGGCTCAGTCAGACCAATCTTAAATCTGAAATCCCTCAATTTCTACCTGAAGAAATTCAATTTCAAGATGGAATCTCTCAGGGTAGGGATCTCCAGTCCGGAGGAAGGAGATTTCATGGTTTTGGTAGACATAAGGATGCCTAATTACATGTTCCCGTTTAGCCACTGCATCAAGCTACCTGAGGTTTGCAATTCAGGATTGTCATTACCAATTTCAGACGTTGCCGTTTGGTCTGTCCACGGCTCCGAGGATTTTCACCAGGGTGATGGTGGAAATGATGGTTCTCCTTCGCAAGCAAGGAGTCACAATTATGCCGTACTTGGATGATCTCCTGATAAAGGCGAGATCCAGGGACCAGTTGGTGCAAAACATCTACTCTCCCTGACAGTTCTTCAACAACATGGTTGGCTCCTAAACTTGCCAAAATCGCAGTTGGTCCCAATGACGCGGTTGTTGTTTCTGGGAGTCATACTGGACACAGAATAGGCTTTCTTCCAGTGGAAAGCTGTCTTGTACCTTTGCATTTTTCTCCCAAACGAAGGACACTAGAATTAAAATTTTAAAGCCTCCTGTTAGGCCATCATCTACACGACATAGCCCTGAATTTTCCAATGCGCAGCTCTTTGCAAAAGAGAGATATTGGCAAGGAAAAGCTGTCTTGTACCTTTGCATTTTTCTCCCAAACGAAGGACACTAGAATTAAAATTTTAAAGCCTCCTGTTAGGCCATCATCTACACGACATAGCCCTGAATTTTCCAATGCGCAGCTCTTTGCAAAAGAGAGATATTGGCAAGGAAAAGCTGTCTTGTACCTTTGCATTTTTCTCCCAAACGAAGGACACTAGAAAGATAATTTTAAAGCCTCCTGTTAGGCCATCATCTACACGACATAGCCCTGAATTTTCCAATGCGCAGCTCTTTGCAAAAGAGAGATATTGGCAAGGAAAAGCTGTCTTGTACCTTTGCATTTTTCTCCCAAACGAAGGTCACTAGAAAGAAAATTTTAAAGCCTCCTGTTAGGCCATCATCTACACGACATAGCCCTGAATTTTCCAATGCGCAGCTCTTTGCAAAAGAGAGATATTGGCAAGGAAAAGCTGTCTTGTACCTTTGCATTTTTCTCCCAAACGAAGGACACTAGAAAGAAAATTTGAAAGCCTCCTGTTAGGCCATCATCTACACGACATAGCCCTGAATTTTCCAATGCGCAGCTCTTTGCAAAAGAGAGATATTGGCAAGGAAAAGCTGTCTTGTACCTTTGCATTTTTCTCCCAAACGAAGGACACTAGAATTAAAATTTTAAAGCCTCCTGTTAGTGCTTCATCTACACGGCATAGCCCTGAAATTTCCAATGCGTAGCTCTTTGCAATAGAGAGATATTGGCAAGGAAAAGCTGTCTTGTACCTTTGCATTTTTCTCCCAAACGAAGGACACTAGAATTAAAATTTTAAAGCCTCCTGTTAGGACATCATCTACACGACATAGCCCTGAATTTTCCAATGCGCAGCTCTTTGCAAAAGAGAGATATTGGCAAGGAAAAGCTGTCTTGTACCTTTGCATTTTTCTCCCAAACGAAGGACACTAGAATTAAAATTTTAAAGCCTCCTGTTAGGCCATCATCTACACGACATAGCCCTGAATTTTCCAATGCGCAGCTCTTTGCAAAAGAGAGATATTGGCAAGGAAAAGCTGTCTTGTACCTTTGCATTTTTCTCCCAAACGAAGGACACTAGAATTAAAATTTTAAAGCCTCCTGTTAGGCCATCATCTACACGACATAGCCCTGAATTTTCCAATGCGCAGCTCTTTGCAAAAGAGAGATATTGGCAAGGAAAAGCTGTCTTGTACCTTTGCATTTTTCTCCCAAACGAAGGACACTAGAAAGATAATTTTAAAGTCTCCTGTTAGGCCATCATCTACACGACATAGCCCTGAATTTTCCAATGCGCAGCTCTTTGCAAAAGAGAGATATTGGCAAGGAAAAGCTGTCTTGTACCTTTGCATTTTTCTCCCAAACGAAGGACACTAGAAAGATACTTTTAAAGCCTCCTGTTAGGCCATCATCTACACGACATAGCCCTGAATTTTCCAATGCGCAGCTCTTTGCAAAAGAGAGATATTGGCAAGGAAAAGCTGTCTTGTACCTTTGCATTTTTCTCCCAAACGAAGGACACTAGAAAGAAAATTTTAAAGCCTCCTGTTAGGCCATCATCTACACGACATAGCCCTGAATTTTCCAATGCGCAGCTCTTTGCAAAAGAGAGATATTGGCAAGGAAAAGCTGTCTTGTACCTTTGCATTTTTCTCCCAAACGAAGGTCACTAGAAAGAAAATTTTAAAGCCTCCTGTTAGGCCATCATCTACACGACATAGCCCTGAATTTTCCAATGCGCAGCTCTTTGCAAAAGAGAGATATTGGCAAGGAAAAGCTGTCTTGTACCTTTGCATTTTTCTCCCAAACGAAGGACACTAGAAATAAAATTTTTAAGCCTCCTGTTAGGCCATCATCTACACGGCATAGCCCTGAATTTTCCAATGCGCAGCTCTTTGCAAAAGAGAGATATTGGCAAGGAAAAGCTGTCTTGTACCTTTGCATTTTTCTCCCAAACGAAGGACACTAGAAAGAAAATTTTAAAGCCTCCTGTTAGGCCATCATCTACACGACATAGCCCTGAATTTTCCAATGCGCAGCTCTTTGCAAAAGAGAGATATTGGCAAGGAAAAGCTGTCTTGTACCTTTGCATTTTTCTCCCAAACGAAGGACACTAGAATTAAAATTTTAAAGCCTCCTGTTAGGCCATCATCTACACGACATAGCCCTGAATTTTCCAATGCGTAGCTCTTTGCAAAAGAGAGATATTGGCAAGGAAAAGCTGTCTTGTACCTTTGCATTTTTCTCCCAAACGAAGGACACTAGAATTAAAATTTTAAAGCCTCCTGTTAGGCCATCATCTACACGACATAGCCCTGAATTTTCCAATGCGCAGCTCTTTGCAAAAGAGAGATATTGGCAAGGAAAAGCTGTCTTGTACCTTTGCATTTTTCTCCCAAACGAAGGTCACTAGAAAGAAAATTTTAAAGCCTCCTGTTAGGCCATCATCTACACGACATAGCCCTGAATTTTCCAATGCGTAGCTCTTTGCAAAAGAGAGATATTGGCAAGGAAAAGCTGTCTTGTACCTTTGCATTTTTCTCCCAAACGAAGGACACTAGAAAGAAAATTTTAAAGCCTCCTGTTAGGCCATCATCTACACGGCATAGCCCTGAATTTTCCAATGCGCAGCTCTTTGCAAAGGAGAGATATTGGCAAGGAAAAGCTGTCTTGTACCTTTGCATTTTTCTCCCAAACGAAGGACACTAGAATGAAAATTTTAAAGCCTCCTGATAGTGCTTCATCTACACGGTATAGCCCTGAATTTTCCAATGCGCAGCTCTTTGCAAAAGAGAGATATTGGCAAGGAAAAGCTGTCTTGTACCTTTGCATTTTTCTCCCAAACGAAGGACACTAGAAAGATAATTTTAAAGCCTCCTGTTAGGCCATCATCTACACGACATAGCCCTGAATTTTCCAATGCGCAGCTCTTTGCAAAAGAGAGATATTGGCAAGGAAAAGCTGTCTTGTACCTTTGCATTTTTCTCCCAAACGAAGGACACTAGAAAGATAATTTTAAAGCCTCCTGTTAGGCCATCATCTACACGACATAGCCCTGAATTTTCCAATGCGCAGCTCTTTGCAAAAGAGAGATATTGGCAAGGAAAAGCTGTCTTGTACCTTTGCATTTTTCTCCCAAACGAAGGACACTAGAAAGAAAATTTTAAAGCCTCCTGTTAGGCCATCATCTACACGACATAGCCCTGAATTTTCCAATGCGCAGCTCTTTGCAAAAGAGAGATATTGGCAAGGAAAAGCTGTCTTGTACCTTTGCATTTTTCTCCCAAACGAAGGTCACTAGAAAGAAAATTTTAAAGCCTCCTGTTAGGCCATCATCTACACGACATAGCCCTGAATTTTCCAATGCGCAGCTCTTTGCAAAAGAGAGATATTGGCAAGGAAAAGCTGTCTTGTACCTTTGCATTTTTCTCCCAAACGAAGGACACTAGAAAGAAAATTTTAAAGCCTCCTGTTAGGCCATCATCTACACGACATAGCCCTGAATTTTCCAATGCGCAGCTCTTTGCAAAAGAGAGATATTGGCAAGGAAAAGCTGTCTTGTACCTTTGCATTTTTCTCCCTAACGAAGGACACTAGAATTAAAATTTTAAAGCCTCCTGTTAGGCCATCATCTACACGACATAGCCCTGAATTTTCCAATGCGTAGCTCTTTGCAAAAGAGAGATATTGGCAAGGAAAAGCTGTCTTGTACCTTTGCATTTTTCTCCCAAACGAAGGACACTAGAATTAAAATTTTAAAGC
The DNA here is from genome assembly GCF_028390025.1 of Pseudophryne corroboree. Lineage (NCBI taxonomy): Eukaryota > Metazoa > Chordata > Amphibia > Anura > Myobatrachidae > Pseudophryne > Pseudophryne corroboree. The sequence continues at coordinate 57,439 of NW_026970223.1, read as the reverse complement.
CTCCTGTTAGGCCATCATCTACACGACATAGCCCTGAATTTTCCAATGCGCAGCTCTTTGCAAAAGAGAGATATTGGCAAGGAAAAGCTGTCTTGTACCTTTGCATTTTTCTCCCAAACGAAGGTCACTAGAAAGAAAATTTTAAAGCCTCCTGTTAGGCCATCATCTACACGACATAGCCCTGAATTTTCCAATGCGTAGCTCTTTGCAAAAGAGAGATATTGGCAAGGAAAAGCTGTCTTGTACCTTTGCATTTTTCTCCCAAACGAAGGACACTAGAATTAAAATTTTAAAGCCTCCTGTTAGTGCTTCATCTACACGGCATAGCCCTGAATTTTCCAATGCGTAGCTCTTTGCAATAGAGAGATATTGGCAAGGAAAAGCTGTCTTGTACCTTTGCATTTTTCTCCCAAACGAAGGACACTAGAATTAAAATTTTAAAGCCTCCTGTTAGGCCATCATCTACACGACATAGCCCTGAATTTTCCAATGCGCAGCTCTTTGCAAAAGAGAGATATTGGCAAGGAAAAGCTGTCTTGTACCTTTGCATTTTTCTCCCAAACGAAGGACACTAGAATTAAAATTTTAAAGCCTCCTGTTAGGCCATCATCTACACGACATAGCCCTGAATTTTCCAAAGCGCAGCTCTTTGCAAAAGAGAGATATTGGCAAGGAAAAGCTGTCTTGTACCTTTGCATTTTTCTCCCAAACGAAGGACACTAGAATTAAAATTTTAAAGCCTCCTGTTAGGCCATCATCTACACGACATAGCCCTGAATTTTCCAATGCGCAGCTCTTTGCAAAAGAGAGATATTGGCAAGGAAAAGCTGTCTTGTACCTTTGCATTTTTCTCCCAAACGAAGGACACTAGAAAGATAATTTTAAAGCCTCCTGTTAGGCCATCATCTACACGACATAGCCCTGAATTTTCCAATGCGCAGCTCTTTGCAAAAGAGAGATATTGGCAAGGAAAAGCTGTCTTGTACCTTTGCATTTTTCTCCCAAACGAAGGACACTAGAATTAAAATTTTAAAGCCTCCTGTTAGGCCATCATCTACACGACATAGCCCTGAATTTTCCAATGCGCAGCTCTTTGCAAAAGAGAGATATTGGCAAGGAAAAGCTGTCTTGTACCTTTGCATTTTTCTCCCAAACGAAGGACACTAGAATTAAAATTTTAAAGCCTCCTGTTAGGCCATCATCTACACGACATAGCCCTGAATTTTCCAATGCGCAGCTCTTTGCAAAAGAGAGATATTGGCAAGGAAAAGCTGTCTTGTACCTTTGCATTTTTCTCCCAAACGAAGGACACTAGAAAGAAAATTTTAAAGCCTCCTGTTAGGCCATCATCTACACGACATAGCCCTGAATTTTCCAATGCGCAGCTCTTTGCAAAAGAGAGATATTGGCAAGGAAAAGCTGTCTTGTACCTTTGCATTTTTCTCCCAAACGAAGGTCACTAGAAAGAAAATTTTAAAGCCTCCTGTTAGGCCATCATCTACACGACATAGCCCTGAATTTTCCAATGCGCAGCTCTTTGCAAAAGAGAGATATTGGCAAGGAAAAGCTGTCTTGTACCTTTGCATTTTTCTCCCAAACGAAGGACACTAGAAAGAAAATTTTAAAGCCTCCTGTTAGGCCATCATCTACACGACATAGCCCTGAATTTTCCAATGCGCAGCTCTTTGCAAAAGAGAGATATTGGCAAGGAAAAGCTGTCTTGTACCTTTGCATTTTTCTCCCTAACGAAGGACACTAGAATTAAAATTTTAAAGCCTCCTGTTAGGCCATCATCTACACGACATAGCCCTGAATTTTCCAATGCGTAGCTCTTTGCAAAAGAGAGATATTGGCAAGGAAAAGCTGTCTTGTACCTTTGCATTTTTCTCCCAAACGAAGGACACTAGAATTAAAATTTTAAAGCCTCCTGTTAGGCCATCATCTACACGACATAGCCCTGAATTTTCCAATGCGCAGCTCTTTGCAAAAGAGAGATATTGGCAAGGAAAAGCTGTCTTGTACCTTTGCATTTTTCTCCCAAACGAAGGTCACTAGAAAGAAAATTTTAAAGCCTCCTGTTAGGCCATCATCTACACGACATAGCCCTGAATTTTCCAATGCGTAGCTCTTTGCAAAAGAGAGATATTGGCAAGGAAAAGCTGTCTTGTACCTTTGCATTTTTCTCCCAAACGAAGGACACTAGAATTAAAATTTTAAAGCCTCCTGTTAGTGCTTCATCTACACGGCATAGCCCTGAATTTTCCAATGCGTAGCTCTTTGCAATAGAGAGATATTGGCAAGGAAAAGCTGTCTTGTACCTTTGCATTTTTCTCCCAAACGAAGGACACTAGAATTAAAATTTTAAAGCCTCCTGTTAGGCCATCATCTACACGACATAGCCCTGAATTTTCCAATGCGCAGCTCTTTGCAAAAGAGAGATATTGGCAAGGAAAAGCTGTCTTGTACCTTTGCATTTTTCTCCCAAACGAAGGACACTAGAATTAAAATTTTAAAGCCTCCTGTTAGGCCATCATCTACACGACATAGCCCTGAATTTTCCAAAGCGCAGCTCTTTGCAAAAGAGAGATATTGGCAAGGAAAAGCTGTCTTGTACCTTTGCATTTTTCTCCCAAACGAAGGACACTAGAATTAAAATTTTAAAGCCTCCTGTTAGGCCATCATCTACACGACATAGCCCTGAATTTTCCAATGCGCAGCTCTTTGCAAAAGAGAGATATTGGCAAGGAAAAGCTGTCTTGTACCTTTGCATTTTTCTCCCAAACGAAGGACACTAGAAAGATAATTTTAAAGCCTCCTGTTAGGCCATCATCTACACGACATAGCCCTGAATTTTCCAATGCGCAGCTCTTTGCAAAAGAGAGATATTGGCAAGGAAAAGCTGTCTTGTACCTTTGCATTTTTCTCCCAAACGAAGGACACTAGAATTAAAATTTTAAAGCCTCCTGTTAGGCCATCATCTACACGACATAGCCCTGAATTTTCCAATGCGCAGCTCTTTGCAAAAGAGAGATATTGGCAAGGAAAAGCTGTCTTGTACCTTTGCATTTTTCTCCCAAACGAAGGACACTAGAATTAAAATTTTAAAGCCTCCTGTTAGGCCATCATCTACACGACATAGCCCTGAATTTTCCAAAGCGCAGCTCTTTGCAAAAGAGAGATATTGGCAAGGAAAAGCTGTCTTGTACCTTTGCATTTTTCTCCCAAACGAAGGACACTAGAATTAAAATTTTAAAGCCTCCTGTTAGGCCATCATCTACACGACATAGCCCTGAATTTTCCAATGCGCAGCTCTTTGCAAAAGAGAGATATTGGCAAGGAAAAGCTGTCTTGTACCTTTGCATTTTTCTCCCAAACGAAGGACACTAGAAAGATAATTTTAAAGCCTCCTGTTAGGCCATCATCTACACGACATAGCCCTGAATTTTCCAATGCGCAGCTCTTTGCAAAAGAGAGATATTGGCAAGGAAAAGCTGTCTTGTACCTTTGCATTTTTCTCCCAAACGAAGGACACTAGAAAGAAAATTTTAAAGCCTCCTGTTAGGCCATCATCTACACGACATAGCCCTGAATTTTCCAATGCGCAGCTCTTTGCAAAAGAGAGATATTGGCAAGGAAAAGCTGTCTTGTACCTTTGCATTTTTCTCCCAAACGAAGGACACTAGAAAGAAAATTTTAAAGCCTCCTGTTAGGCCATCATCTACACGACATAGCCCTGAATTTTCCAATGCGCAGCTCTTTGCAAAAGAGAGATATTGGCAAGGAAAAGCTGTCTTGTACCTTTGCATTTTTCTCCCAAACGAAGGACACTAGAATTAAAATTTTAAAGCCTCCTGTTAGGCCATCATCTACACGACATAGCCCTGAATTTTCCAATGCGCAGCTCTTTGCAAAAGAGAGATATTGGCAAGGAAAAGCTGTCTTGTACCTTTGCATTTTTCTCCCAAACGAAGGACACTAGAAAGATAATTTTAAAGCCTCCTGTTAGGCCATCATCTACACGACATAGCCCTGAATTTTCCAATGCGCAGCTCTTTGCAAAAGAGAGATATTGGCAAGGAAAAGCTGTCTTGTACCTTTGCATTTTTCTCCCAAACGAAGGACACTAGAAAGAAAATTTTAAAGCCTCCTGTTAGGCCATCATCTACACGACATAGCCCTGAATTTTCCAATGCGCAGCTCTTTGCAAAAGAGAGATATTGGCAAGGAAAAGCTGTCTTGTACCTTTGCATTTTTCTCCCAAACGAAGGTCACTAGAAAGAAAATTTTAAAGCCTCCTGTTAGGCCATCATCTACACGACATAGCCCTGAATTTTCCAATGCGCAGCTCTTTGCAAAAGAGAGATATTGGCAAGGAAAAGCTGTCTTGTACCTTTGCATTTTTCTCCCAAACGAAGGACACTAGAATTAAAATTGTAAAGCCTCCTGTTAGGCCATCATCTACACGACATAGCCCTGCATTTTCCAGTGCGCAGCTCTTTGCAAAAGAGAGATATTGGCAAGGAAAAGCTGTCTTGTACCTTTGCATTTTTCTCCCAAACGAAGGACACTAGAATTAAAATTTTAAAGCCTCCTGTTAGGCCATCATCTACACGACATAGCCCTGAATTTTCCAATGCGCAGCTCTTTGCAAAAGAGAGATATTGGCAAGGAAAAGCTGTCTTGTACCTTTGCATTTTTCTCCCAAACGAAGGACACTAGAAAGATAATTTTAAAGCCTCCTGTTAGGCCATCATCTACACGACATAGCCCTGAATTTTCCAATGCGCAGCTCTTTGCAAAAGAGAGATATTGGCAAGGAAAAGCTGTCTTGTACCTTTGCATTTTTCTCCCAAACGAAGGACACTAGAAAGAAAATTTTAAAGCCTCCTGTTAGGCCATCATCTACACGACATAGCCCTGAATTTTCCAATGCGCAGCTCTTTGCAAAAGAGAGATATTGGCAAGGAAAAGCTGTCTTGTACCTTTGCATTTTTCTCCCAAACGAAGGTCACTAGAAAGAAAATTTTAAAGCCTCCTGTTAGGCCATCATCTACACGACATAGCCCTGAATTTTCCAATGCGCAGCTCTTTGCAAAAGAGAGATATTGGCAAGGAAAAGCTGTCTTGTACCTTTGCATTTTTCTCCCAAACGAAGGACACTAGAAAGAAAATTTGAAAGCCTCCTGTTAGGCCATCATCTACACGACATAGCCCTGAATTTTCCAATGCGCAGCTCTTTGCAAAAGAGAGATATTGGCAAGGTAAAAGCTGTCTTGTACCTTTGCATTTTTCTCCCAAACGAAGGACACTAGAATTAAAATTTTAAAGCCTCCTGTTAGTGCTTCATCTACACGGCATAGCCCTGAATTTTCCAATGCGTAGCTCTTTGCAATAGAGAGATATTGGCAAGGAAAAGCTGTCTTGTACCTTTGCATTTTTCTCCCAAACGAAGGACACTAGAATTAAAATTTTAAAGCCTCCTGTTAGGACATCATCTACACGACATAGCCCTGAATTTTCCAATGCGCAGCTCTTTGCAAAAGAGAGATATTGGCAAGGAAAAGCTGTCTTGTACCTTTGCATTTTTCTCCCAAACGAAGGACACTAGAATTAAAATTTTAAAGCCTCCTGTTAGGCCATCATCTACACGACATAGCCCTGAATTTTCCAATGCGCAGCTCTTTGCAAAAGAGAGATATTGGCAAGGAAAAGCTGTCTTGTACCTTTGCATTTTTCTCCCAAACGAAGGACACTAGAATTAAAATTTTAAAGCCTCCTGTTAGGCCATCATCTACACGACATAGCCCTGAATTTTCCAATGCGCAGCTCTTTGCAAAAGAGAGATATTGGCAAGGAAAAGCTGTCTTGTACCTTTGCATTTTTCTCCCAAACGAAGGACACTAGAAAGATAATTTTAAAGCCTCCTGTTAGGCCATCATCTACACGACATAGCCCTGAATTTTCCAATGCGCAGCTCTTTGCAAAAGAGAGATATTGGCAAGGAAAAGCTGTCTTGTACCTTTGCATTTTTCTCCCAAACGAAGGACACTAGAAAGAAAATTTTAAAGCCTCCTGTTAGGCCATCATCTACACGACATAGCCCTGAATTTTCCAATGCGCAGCTCTTTGCAAAAGAGAGATATTGGCAAGGAAAAGCTGTCTTGTACCTTTGCATTTTTCTCCCAAACGAAGGTCACTAGAAAGAAAATTTTAAAGCCTCCTGTTAGGCCATCATCTACACGACATAGCCCTGAATTTTCCAATGCGCAGCTCTTTGCAAAAGAGAGATATTGGCAAGGAAAAGCTGTCTTGTACCTTTGCATTTTTCTCCCAAACGAAGGACACTAGAAAGAAAATTTTTAAGCCTCCTGTTAGGCCATCATCTACACGGCATAGCCCTGAATTTTCCAATGCGCAGCTCTTTGCAAAATAGAGATATTGGCAAGGAAAAGCTGTCTTGTACCTTTGCATTTTTCTCCCAAACGAAGGACACTAGAAAGAAAATTTTAAAGCCTCCTGTTAGGCCATCATCTACACGACATAGCCCTGAATTTTCCAATGCGCAGCTCTTTGCAAAAGAGAGATATTGGCAAGGAAAAGCTGTCTTGTACCTTTGCATTTTTCTCCCAAACGAAGGACACTAGAAAGATAATTTTAAAGCCTCCTGTTAGGCCATCATCTACACGACATAGCCCTGAATTTTCCAATGCGCAGCTCTTTGCAAAAGAGAGATATTGGCAAGGAAAAGCTGTCTTGTACCTTTGCATTTTTCTCCCAAACGAAGGACACTAGAAAGATAATTTTAAAGCCTCCTGTTAGGCCATCATCTACACGACATAGCCCTGAATTTTCCAATGCGCAGCTCTTTGCAAAAGAGAGATATTGGCAAGGAAAAGCTGTCTTGTACCTTTGCATTTTTCTCCCAAACGAAGGACACTAGAAAGAAAATTTTAAAGCCTCCTGTTAGGCCATCATCTACACGACATAGCCCTGAATTTTCCAATGCGCAGCTCTTTGCAAAAGAGAGATATTGGCAAGGAAAAGCTGTCTTGTACCTTTGCATTTTTCTCCCAAACGAAGGTCACTAGAAAGAAAATTTTAAAGCCTCCTGTTAGGCCATCATCTACACGACATAGCCCTGAATTTTCCAATGCGCAGCTCTTTGCAAAAGAGAGATATTGGCAAGGAAAAGCTGTCTTGTACCTTTGCATTTTTCTCCCAAACGAAGGACACTAGAAAGAAAATTTTTAAGCCTCCTGTTAGGCCATCATCTACACGGCATAGCCCTGAATTTTCCAATGCGCAGCTCTTTGCAAAAGAGAGATATTGGCAAGGAAAAGCTGTCTTGTACCTTTGCATTTTTCTCCCAAACGAAGGACACTAGAAAGAAAATTTTAAAGCCTCCTGTTAGGCCATCATCTACACGACATAGCCCTGAATTTTCCAATGCGCAGCTCTTTGCAAAAGAGAGATATTGGCAAGGAAAAGCTGTCTTGTACCTTTGCATTTTTCTCCCAAACGAAGGACACTAGAATTAAAATTTTAAAGCCTCCTGTTAGGCCATCATCTACACGACATAGCCCTGAATTTTCCAATGCGTAGCTCTTTGCAAAAGAGAGATATTGGCAAGGAAAAGCTGTCTTGTACCTTTGCATTTTTCTCCCAAACGAAGGACACTAGAATTAAAATTTTAAAGCCTCCTGTTAGGCCATCATCTACACGACATAGCCCTGAATTTTCCAATGCGCAGCTCTTTGCAAAAGAGAGATATTGGCAAGGAAAAGCTGTCTTGTACCTTTGCATTTTTCTCCCAAACGAAGGTCACTAGAAAGAAAATTTTAAAGCCTCCTGTTAGGCCATCATCTACACGACATAGCCCTGAATTTTCCAATGCGTAGCTCTTTGCAAAAGAGAGATATTGGCAAGGAAAAGCTGTCTTGTACCTTTGCATTTTTCTCCCAAACGAAGGACACTAGAATTAAAATTTTAAAGCCTCCTGTTAGGCCATCATCTACACGACATAGCCCTGAATTTTCCAATGCGCAGCTCTTTGCAAAAGAGAGATATTGGCAAGGAAAAGCTGTCTTGTACCTTTGCATTTTTCTCCCAAACGAAGGACACTAGAATTAAAATTTTAAAGCCTCCTGTTAGGCCATCATCTACACGACATAGCCCTGAATTTTCCAAAGCGCAGCTCTTTGCAAAAGAGAGATATTGGCAAGGAAAAGCTGTCTTGTACCTTTGCATTTTTCTCCCAAACGAAGGACACTAGAATTAAAATTTTAAAGCCTCCTGTTAGGCCATCATCTACACGACATAGCCCTGAATTTTCCAATGCGCAGCTCTTTGCAAAAGAGAGATATTGGCAAGGAAAAGCTGTCTTGTACCTTTGCATTTTTCTCCCAAACGAAGGACACTAGAAAGATAATTTTAAAGCCTCCTGTTAGGCCATCATCTACACGACATAGCCCTGAATTTTCCAATGCGCAGCTCTTTGCAAAAGAGAGATATTGGCAAGGAAAAGCTGTCTTGTACCTTTGCATTTTTCTCCCAAACGAAGGACACTAGAAAGAAAATTTTAAAGCCTCCTGTTAGGCCATCATCTACACGACATAGCCCTGAATTTTCCAATGCGCAGCTCTTTGCAAAAGAGAGATATTGGCAAGGAAAAGCTGTCTTGTACCTTTGCATTTTTCTCCCAAACGAAGGTCACTAGAAAGAAAATTTTAAAGCCTCCTGTTAGGCCATCATCTACACGACATAGCCCTGAATTTTCCAATGCGCAGCTCTTTGCAAAAGAGAGATATTGGCAAGGAAAAGCTGTCTTGTACCTTTGCATTTTTCTCCCAAACGAAGGACACTAGAATTAAAATTTTAAAGCCTCCTGTTAGGCCATCATCTACACGACATAGCCCTGAATTTTCCAATGCGCAGCTCTTTGCAAAAGAGAGATATTGGCAAGGAAAAGCTGTCTTGTACCTTTGCATTTTTCTCCCAAACGAAGGTCACTAGAAAGAAAATTTTAAAGCCTCCTGTTAGGCCATCATCTACACGACATAGCCCTGAATTTTCCAATGCGTAGCTCTTTGCAAAAGAGAGATATTGGCAAGGAAAAGCTGTCTTGTACCTTTGCATTTTTCTCCCAAACGAAGGACACTAGAATTAAAATTTTAAAGCCTCCTGTTAGGCCATCATCTACACGACATAGCCCTGAATTTTCCAATGCGCAGCTCTTTGCAAAAGAGAGATATTGGCAAGGAAAAGCTGTCTTGTACCTTTGCATTTTTCTCCCAAACGAAGGACACTAGAATTAAAATTTTAAAGCCTCCTGTTAGGCCATCATCTACACGACATAGCCCTGAATTTTCCAAAGCGCAGCTCTTTGCAAAAGAGAGATATTGGCAAGGAAAAGCTGTCTTGTACCTTTGCATTTTTCTCCCAAACGAAGGACACTAGAATTAAAATTTTAAAGCCTCCTGTTAGGCCATCATCTACACGACATAGCCCTGAATTTTCCAATGCGCAGCTCTTTGCAAAAGAGAGATATTGGCAAGGAAAAGCTGTCTTGTACCTTTGCATTTTTCTCCCAAACGAAGGACACTAGAAAGATAATTTTAAAGCCTCCTGTTAGGCCATCATCTACACGACATAGCCCTGAATTTTCCAATGCGCAGCTCTTTGCAAAAGAGAGATATTGGCAAGGAAAAGCTGTCTTGTACCTTTGCATTTTTCTCCCAAACGAAGGACACTAGAAAGAAAATTTTAAAGCCTCCTGTTAGGCCATCATCTACACGACATAGCCCTGAATTTTCCAATGCGCAGCTCTTTGCAAAAGAGAGATATTGGCAAGGAAAAGCTGTCTTGTACCTTTGCATTTTTCTCCCAAACGAAGGTCACTAGAAAGAAAATTTTAAAGCCTCCTGTTAGGCCATCATCTACACGACATAGCCCTGAATTTTCCAATGCGCAGCTCTTTGCAAAAGAGAGATATTGGCAAGGAAAAGCTGTCTTGTACCTTTGCATTTTTCTCCCAAACGAAGGACACTAGAATTAAAATTTTAAAGCCTCCTGTTAGGCCATCATCTACACGACATAGCCCTGAATTTTCCAATGCGCAGCTCTTTGCAAAAGAGAGATATTGGCAAGGAAAAGCTGTCTTGTACCTTTGCATTTTTCTCCCAAACGAAGGACACTAGAATTAAAATTTTAAAGCCCCCTGTTAGGCCATCATCTACACGACATAGCCCTGAATTTTCCAATGCGCAGCTCTTTGCAAAAGAGAGATATTGGCAAGGAAAAGCTGTCTTGTACCTTTGCATTTTTCTCCCAAACGAAGGACACTAGAAAGATAATTTTAAAGCCTCCTGTTAGGCCATCATCTACACGACATAGCCCTGAATTTTCCAATGCGCAGCTCTTTGCAAAAGAGAGATATTGGCAAGGAAAAGCTGTCTTGTACCTTTGCATTTTTCTCCCAAACGAAGGACACTAGAAAGAAAATTTTAAAGCCTCCTGTTAGGCCATCATCTACACGACATAGCCCTGAATTTTCCAATGCGCAGCTCTTTGCAAAAGAGAGATATTGGCAAGGAAAAGCTGTCTTGTACCTTTGCATTTTTCTCCCAAACGAAGGTCACTAGAAAGAAAATTTTAAAGCCTCCTGTTAGGCCATCATCTACACGACATAGCCCTGAATTTTCCAATGCGCAGCTCTTTGCAAAAGAGAGATATTGGCAAGGAAAAGCTGTCTTGTACCTTTGCATTTTTCTCCCAAACGAAGGACACTAGAAAGAAAATTTGAAAGCCTCCTGTTAGGCCATCATCTACACGACATAGCCCTGAATTTTCCAATGCGCAGCTCTTTGCAAAAGAGAGATATTGGCAAGGTAAAAGCTGTCTTGTACCTTTGCATTTTTCTCCCAAACGAAGGACACTAGAATTAAAATTTTAAAGCCTCCTGTTAGTGCTTCATCTACACGGCATAGCCCTGAATTTTCCAATGCGTAGCTCTTTGCAATAGAGAGATATTGGCAAGGAAAAGCTGTCTTGTACCTTTGCATTTTTCTCCCAAACGAAGGACACTAGAATTAAAATTTTAAAGCCTCCTGTTAGGACATCATCTACACGACATAGCCCTGAATTTTCCAATGCGCAGCTCTTTGCAAAAGAGAGATATTGGCAAGGAAAAGCTGTCTTGTACCTTTGCATTTTTCTCCCAAACGAAGGACACTAGAATTAAAATTTTAAAGCCTCCTGTTAGGCCATCATCTACACGACATAGCCCTGAATTTTCCAATGCGCAGCTCTTTGCAAAAGAGAGATATTGGCAAGGAAAAGCTGTCTTGTACCTTTGCATTTTTCTCCCAAACGAAGGACACTAGAATTAAAATTTTAAAGCCTCCTGTTAGGCCATCATCTACACGACATAGCCCTGAATTTTCCAATGCGCAGCTCTTTGCAAAAGAGAGATATTGGCAAGGAAAAGCTGTCTTGTACCTTTGCATTTTTCTCCCAAACGAAGGACACTAGAAAGAACATTTTTAAGCCTCCTGTTAGGCCATCATCTACACGGCATAGCCCTGAATTTTCCAATGCGCAGCTCTTTGCAAAAGAGAGATATTGGCAAGGAAAAGCTGTCTTGTACCTTTGCATTTTTCTCCCAAACGAAGGACACTAGAAAGAAAATTTTAAAGCCTCCTGTTAGGCCATCATCTACACGACATAGCCCTGAATTTTCCAATGCGCAGCTCTTTGCAAAAGAGAGATATTGGCAAGGAAAAGCTGTCTTGTACCTTTGCATTTTTCTCCCAAACGAAGGACACTAGAATTAAAATTTTAAAGCCTCCTGTTAGGCCATCATCTACACGACATAGCCCTGAATTTTCCAATGCGTAGCTCTTTGCAAAAGAGAGATATTGGCAAGGAAAAGCTGTCTTGTACCTTTGCATTTTTCTCCCAAACGAAGGACACTAGAATTAAAATTTTAAAGCCTCCTGTTAGGCCATCATCTACACGACATAGCCCTGAATTTTCCAATGCGCAGCTCTTTGCAAAAGAGAGATATTGGCAAGGAAAAGCTGTCTTGTACCTTTGCATTTTTCTCCCAAACGAAGGTCACTAGAAAGAAAATTTTAAAGCCTCCTGTTAGGCCATCATCTACACGACATAGCCCTGAATTTTCCAATGCGTAGCTCTTTGCAAAAGAGAGATATTGGCAAGGAAAAGCTGTCTTGTACCTTTGCATTTTTCTCCCAAACGAAGGACACTAGAATTAAAATTTTAAAGCCTCCTGTTAGTGCTTCATCTACACGGCATAGCCCTGAATTTTCCAATGCGTAGCTCTTTGCAATAGAGAGATATTGGCAAGGAAAAGCTGTCTTGTACCTTTGCATTTTTCTCCCAAACGAAGGACACTAGAATTAAAATTTTAAAGCCTCCTGTTAGGCCATCATCTACACGACATAGCCCTGAATTTTCCAATGCGCAGCTCTTTGCAAAAGAGAGATATTGGCAAGGAAAAGCTGTCTTGTACCTTTGCATTTTTCTCCCAAACGAAGGACACTAGAATTAAAATTTTAAAGCCTCCTGTTAGGCCATCATCTACACGACATAGCCCTGAATTTTCCAATGCGCAGCTCTTTGCAAAAGAGAGATATTGGCAAGGAAAAGCTGTCTTGTACCTTTGCATTTTTCTCCCAAACGAAGGACACTAGAATGAAAATTTTAAAGCCTCCTGTTAGGCCATCATCTACACGACATAGCCCTGAATTTTCCAATGCGCAGCTCTTTACAAAAGAGAGATATTGGCAAGGAAAAGCTGTCTTGTACCTTTGCATTTTTCTCCCAAACGAAGGACACTAGAAAGATAATTTTAAAGCCTCCTGTTAGGCCATCATCTACACGACATAGCCCTGAATTTTCCAATGCGCAGCTCTTTGCAAAAGAGAGATATTGGCAAGGAAAAGCTGTCTTGTACCTTTGCATTTTTCTCCCAAACGAAGGACACTAGAAAGAAAATTTTAAAGCCTCCTGTTAGGCCATCATCTACACGACATAGCCCTGAATTTTCCAATGCGCAGCTCTTTGCAAAAGAGAGATATTGGCAAGGAAAAGCTGTCTTGTACCTTTGCATTTTTCTCCCAAACGAAGGTCACTAGAAAGAAAATTTTAAAGCCTCCTGTTAGGCCATCATCTACACGACATAGCCCTGAATTTTCCAATGCGCAGCTCTTTGCAAAAGAGAGATATTGGCAAGGAAAAGCTGTCTTGTACCTTTGCATTTTTCTCCCAAACGAAGGACACTAGAAAGAAAATTTGAAAGCCTCCTGTTAGGCCATCATCTACACGACATAGCCCTGAATTTTCCAATGCGCAGCTCTTTGCAAAAGAGAGATATTGGCAAGGAAAAGCTGTCTTGTACCTTTGCATTTTTCTCCCAAACGAAGGACACTAGAATTAAAATTTTAAAGCCTCCTGTTAGTGCTTCATCTACACGGCATAGCCCTGAATTTTCCAATGCGTAGCTCTTTGCAATAGAGAGATATTGGCAAGGAAAAGCTGTCTTGTACCTTTGCATTTTTCTCCCAAACGAAGGACACTAGAATTAAAATTTTAAAGCCTCCTGTTAGGACATCATCTACACGACATAGCCCTGAATTTTCCAATGCGCAGCTCTTTGCAAAAGAGAGATATTGGCAAGGAAAAGCTGTCTTGTACCTTTGCATTTTTCTCCCAAACGAAGGACACTAGAATTAAAATTTTAAAGCCTCCTGTTAGGCCATCATCTACACGACATAGCCCTGAATTTTCCAATGCGCAGCTCTTTGCAAAAGAGAGATATTGGCAAGGAAAAGCTGTCTTGTACCTTTGCATTTTTCTCCCAAACGAAGGACACTAGAATTAAAATTTTAAAGCCTCCTGTTAGGCCATCATCTACACGACATAGCCCTGAATTTTCCAATGCGCAGCTCTTTGCAAAAGATAGATATTGGCAAGGAAAAGCTGTCTTGTACCTTTGCATTTTTCTCCCAAACGAAGGACACTAGAAAGATAATTTTAAAGCCTCCTGTTAGGCCATCATCTACACGACATAGCCCTGAATTTTCCAATGCGCAGCTCTTTGCAAAAGAGAGATATTGGCAAGGAAAAGCTGTCTTGTACCTTTGCATTTTTCTCCCAAACGAAGGACACTAGAAAGAAAATTTTAAAGCCTCCTGTTAGGCCATCATCTACACGACATAGCCCTGAATTTTCCAATGCGCAGCTCTTTGCAAAAGAGAGATATTGGCAAGGAAAAGCTGTCTTGTACCTTTGCATTTTTCTCCCAAACGAAGGTCACTAGAAAGAAAATTTTAAAGCCTCCTGTTAGGCCATCATCTACACGACATAGCCCTGAATTTTCCAATGCGCAGCTCTTTGCAAAAGAGAGATATTGGCAAGGAAAAGCTGTCTTGTACCTTTGCATTTTTCTCCCAAACGAAGGACACTAGAAAGAAAATTTTAAAGCCTCCTGTTAGGCCATCATCTACACGACATAGCCCTGAATTTTCCAATGCGCAGCTCTTTGCAAAAGAGAGATATTGGCAAGGAAAAGCTGTCTTGTACCTTTGCATTTTTCTCCCAAACGAAGGACACTAGAATTAAAATTTTAAAGCCTCCTGTTAGGCCATCATCTACACGACATAGCCCTGAATTTTCCAATGCGTAGCTCTTTGCAAAAGAGAGATATTGGCAAGGAAAAGCTGTCTTGTACCTTTGCATTTTTCTCCCAAACGAAGGACACTAGAATTAAAATTTTAAAGCCTCCTGTTAGGCCATCATCTACACGACATAGCCCTGAATTTTCCAATGCGCAGCTCTTTGCAAAAGAGAGATATTGGCAAGGAAAAGCTGTCTTGTACCTTTGCATTTTTCTCCCAAACGAAGGTCACTAGAAAGAAAATTTTAAAGCCTCCTGTTAGGCCATCATCTACACGACATAGCCCTGAATTTTCCAATGCGTAGCTCTTTGCAAAAGAGAGATATTGGCAAGGAAAAGCTGTCTTGTACCTTTGCATTTTTCTCCCAAACGAAGGACACTAGAATTAAAATTTTAAAGCCTCCTGTTAGGCCATCATCTACACGACATAGCCCTGAATTTTCCAATGCGCAGCTCTTTGCAAAAGAGAGATATTGGCAAGGAAAAGCTGTCTTGTACCTTTGCATTTTTCTCCCAAACGAAGGACACTAGAATTAAAATTTTAAAGCCTCCTGTTAGGCCATCATCTACACGACATAGCCCTGAATTTTCCAAAGCGCAGCTCTTTGCAAAAGAGAGATATTGGCAAGGAAAAGCTGTCTTGTACCTTTGCATTTTTCTCCCAAACGAAGGACACTAGAATTAAAATTTTAAAGCCTCCTGTTAGGCCATCATCTACACGACATAGCCCTGAATTTTCCAATGCGCAGCTCTTTGCAAAAGAGAGATATTGGCAAGGAAAAGCTGTCTTGTACCTTTGCATTTTTCTCCCAAACGAAGGACACTAGAAAGATAATTTTAAAGCCTCCTGTTAGGCCATCATCTACACGACATAGCCCTGAATTTTCCAATGCGCAGCTCTTTGCAAAAGAGAGATATTGGCAAGGAAAAGCTGTCTTGTACCTTTGCATTTTTCTCCCAAACGAAGGACACTAGAAAGAAAATTTTAAAGCCTCCTGTTAGGCCATCATCTACACGACATAGCCCTGAATTTTCCAATGCGCAGCTCTTTGCAAAAGAGAGATATTGGCAAGGAAAAGCTGTCTTGTACCTTTGCATTTTTCTCCCAAACGAAGGTCACTAGAAAGAAAATTTTAAAGCCTCCTGTTAGGCCATCATCTACACGACATAGCCCTGAATTTTCCAATGCGCAGCTCTTTGCAAAAGAGAGATATTGGCAAGGAAAAGCTGTCTTGTACCTTTGCATTTTTCTCCCAAACGAAGGACACTAGAATTAAAATTTTAAAGCCTCCTGTTAGGCCATCATCTACACGACATAGCCCTGAATTTTCCAATGCGCAGCTCTTTGCAAAAGAGAGATATTGGCAAGGAAAAGCTGTCTTGTACCTTTGCATTTTTCTCCCAAACGAAGGTCACTAGAAAGAAAATTTTAAAGCCTCCTGTTAGGCCATCATCTACACGACATAGCCCTGAATTTTCCAATGCGTAGCTCTTTGCAAAAGAGAGATATTGGCAAGGAAAAGCTGTCTTGTACCTTTGCATTTTTCTCCCAAACGAAGGACACTAGAATTAAAATTTTAAAGCCTCCTGTTAGGCCATCATCTACACGACATAGCCCTGAATTTTCCAATGCGCAGCTCTTTGCAAAAGAGAGATATTGGCAAGGAAAAGCTGTCTTGTACCTTTGCATTTTTCTCCCAAACGAAGGACACTAGAATTAAAATTTTAAAGCCTCCTGTTAGGCCATCATCTACACGACATAGCCCTGAATTTTCCAAAGCGCAGCTCTTTGCAAAAGAGAGATATTGGCAAGGAAAAGCTGTCTTGTACCTTTGCATTTTTCTCCCAAACGAAGGACACTAGAATTAAAATTTTAAAGCCTCCTGTTAGGCCATCATCTACACGACATAGCCCTGAATTTTCCAATGCGCAGCTCTTTGCAAAAGAGAGATATTGGCAAGGAAAAGCTGTCTTGTACCTTTGCATTTTTCTCCCAAACGAAGGACACTAGAAAGATAATTTTAAAGCCTCCTGTTAGGCCATCATCTACACGACATAGCCCTGAATTTTCCAATGCGCAGCTCTTTGCAAAAGAGAGATATTGGCAAGGAAAAGCTGTCTTGTACCTTTGCATTTTTCTCCCAAACGAAGGACACTAGAAAGAAAATTTTAAAGCCTCCTGTTAGGCCATCATCTACACGACATAGCCCTGAATTTTCCAATGCGCAGCTCTTTGCAAAAGAGAGATATTGGCAAGGAAAAGCTGTCTTGTACCTTTGCATTTTTCTCCCAAACGAAGGTCACTAGAAAGAAAATTTTAAAGCCTCCTGTTAGGCCATCATCTACACGACATAGCCCTGAATTTTCCAATGCGCAGCTCTTTGCAAAAGAGAGATATTGGCAAGGAAAAGCTGTCTTGTACCTTTGCATTTTTCTCCCAAACGAAGGACACTAGAATTAAAATTTTAAAGCCTCCTGTTAGGCCATCATCTACACGACATAGCCCTGAATTTTCCAATGCGCAGCTCTTTGCAAAAGAGAGATATTGGCAAGGAAAAGCTGTCTTGTACCTTTGCATTTTTCTCCCAAACGAAGGACACTAGAATTAAAATTTTAAAGCCCCCTGTTAGGCCATCATCTACACGACATAGCCCTGAATTTTCCAATGCGCAGCTCTTTGCAAAAGAGAGATATTGGCAAGGAAAAGCTGTCTTGTACCTTTGCATTTTTCTCCCAAACGAAGGACACTAGAAAGATAATTTTAAAGCCTCCTGTTAGGCCATCATCTACACGACATAGCCCTGAATTTTCCAATGCGCAGCTCTTTGCAAAAGAGAGATATTGGCAAGGAAAAGCTGTCTTGTACCTTTGCATTTTTCTCCCAAACGAAGGACACTAGAAAGAAAATTTTAAAGCCTCCTGTTAGGCCATCATCTACACGACATAGCCCTGAATTTTCCAATGCGCAGCTCTTTGCAAAAGAGAGATATTGGCAAGGAAAAGCTGTCTTGTACCTTTGCATTTTTCTCCCAAACGAAGGTCACTAGAAAGAAAATTTTAAAGCCTCCTGTTAGGCCATCATCTACACGACATAGCCCTGAATTTTCCAATGCGCAGCTCTTTGCAAAAGAGAGATATTGGCAAGGAAAAGCTGTCTTGTACCTTTGCATTTTTCTCCCAAACGAAGGACACTAGAAAGAAAATTTGAAAGCCTCCTGTTAGGCCATCATCTACACGACATAGCCCTGAATTTTCCAATGCGCAGCTCTTTGCAAAAGAGAGATATTGGCAAGGTAAAAGCTGTCTTGTACCTTTGCATTTTTCTCCCAAACGAAGGACACTAGAATTAAAATTTTAAAGCCTCCTGTTAGTGCTTCATCTACACGGCATAGCCCTGAATTTTCCAATGCGTAGCTCTTTGCAATAGAGAGATATTGGCAAGGAAAAGCTGTCTTGTACCTTTGCATTTTTCTCCCAAACGAAGGACACTAGAATTAAAATTTTAAAGCCTCCTGTTAGGACATCATCTACACGACATAGCCCTGAATTTTCCAATGCGCAGCTCTTTGCAAAAGAGAGATATTGGCAAGGAAAAGCTGTCTTGTACCTTTGCATTTTTCTCCCAAACGAAGGACACTAGAATTAAAATTTTAAAGCCTCCTGTTAGGCCATCATCTACACGACATAGCCCTGAATTTTCCAATGCGCAGCTCTTTGCAAAAGAGAGATATTGGCAAGGAAAAGCTGTCTTGTACCTTTGCATTTTTCTCCCAAACGAAGGACACTAGAATTAAAATTTTAAAGCCTCCTGTTAGGCCATCATCTACACGACATAGCCCTGAATTTTCCAATGCGCAGCTCTTTGCAAAAGAGAGATATTGGCAAGGAAAAGCTGTCTTGTACCTTTGCATTTTTCTCCCAAACGAAGGACACTAGAAAGAACATTTTTAAGCCTCCTGTTAGGCCATCATCTACACGGCATAGCCCTGAATTTTCCAATGCGCAGCTCTTTGCAAAAGAGAGATATTGGCAAGGAAAAGCTGTCTTGTACCTTTGCATTTTTCTCCCAAACGAAGGACACTAGAAAGAAAATTTTAAAGCCTCCTGTTAGGCCATCATCTACACGACATAGCCCTGAATTTTCCAATGCGCAGCTCTTTGCAAAAGAGAGATATTGGCAAGGAAAAGCTGTCTTGTACCTTTGCATTTTTCTCCCAAACGAAGGACACTAGAATTAAAATTTTAAAGCCTCCTGTTAGGCCATCATCTACACGACATAGCCCTGAATTTTCCAATGCGTAGCTCTTTGCAAAAGAGAGATATTGGCAAGGAAAAGCTGTCTTGTACCTTTGCATTTTTCTCCCAAACGAAGGACACTAGAATTAAAATTTTAAAGCCTCCTGTTAGGCCATCATCTACACGACATAGCCCTGAATTTTCCAATGCGCAGCTCTTTGCAAAAGAGAGATATTGGCAAGGAAAAGCTGTCTTGTACCTTTGCATTTTTCTCCCAAACGAAGGTCACTAGAAAGAAAATTTTAAAGCCTCCTGTTAGGCCATCATCTACACGACATAGCCCTGAATTTTCCAATGCGTAGCTCTTTGCAAAAGAGAGATATTGGCAAGGAAAAGCTGTCTTGTACCTTTGCATTTTTCTCCCAAACGAAGGACACTAGAATTAAAATTTTAAAGCCTCCTGTTAGTGCTTCATCTACACGGCATAGCCCTGAATTTTCCAATGCGTAGCTCTTTGCAATAGAGAGATATTGGCAAGGAAAAGCTGTCTTGTACCTTTGCATTTTTCTCCCAAACGAAGGACACTAGAATTAAAATTTTAAAGCCTCCTGTTAGGCCATCATCTACACGACATAGCCCTGAATTTTCCAATGCGCAGCTCTTTGCAAAAGAGAGATATTGGCAAGGAAAAGCTGTCTTGTACCTTTGCATTTTTCTCCCAAACGAAGGACACTAGAATTAAAATTTTAAAGCCTCCTGTTAGGCCATCATCTACACGACATAGCCCTGAATTTTCCAATGCGCAGCTCTTTGCAAAAGAGAGATATTGGCAAGGAAAAGCTGTCTTGTACCTTTGCATTTTTCTCCCAAACGAAGGACACTAGAATGAAAATTTTAAAGCCTCCTGTTAGGCCATCATCTACACGACATAGCCCTGAATTTTCCAATGCGCAGCTCTTTACAAAAGAGAGATATTGGCAAGGAAAAGCTGTCTTGTACCTTTGCATTTTTCTCCCAAACGAAGGACACTAGAAAGATAATTTTAAAGCCTCCTGTTAGGCCATCATCTACACGACATAGCCCTGAATTTTCCAATGCGCAGCTCTTTGCAAAAGAGAGATATTGGCAAGGAAAAGCTGTCTTGTACCTTTGCATTTTTCTCCCAAACGAAGGACACTAGAAAGAAAATTTTAAAGCCTCCTGTTAGGCCATCATCTACACGACATAGCCCTGAATTTTCCAATGCGCAGCTCTTTGCAAAAGAGAGATATTGGCAAGGAAAAGCTGTCTTGTACCTTTGCATTTTTCTCCCAAACGAAGGTCACTAGAAAGAAAATTTTAAAGCCTCCTGTTAGGCCATCATCTACACGACATAGCCCTGAATTTTCCAATGCGCAGCTCTTTGCAAAAGAGAGATATTGGCAAGGAAAAGCTGTCTTGTACCTTTGCATTTTTCTCCCAAACGAAGGACACTAGAAAGAAAATTTGAAAGCCTCCTGTTAGGCCATCATCTACACGACATAGCCCTGAATTTTCCAATGCGCAGCTCTTTGCAAAAGAGAGATATTGGCAAGGAAAAGCTGTCTTGTACCTTTGCATTTTTCTCCCAAACGAAGGACACTAGAATTAAAATTTTAAAGCCTCCTGTTAGTGCTTCATCTACACGGCATAGCCCTGAATTTTCCAATGCGTAGCTCTTTGCAATAGAGAGATATTGGCAAGGAAAAGCTGTCTTGTACCTTTGCATTTTTCTCCCAAACGAAGGACACTAGAATTAAAATTTTAAAGCCTCCTGTTAGGACATCATCTACACGACATAGCCCTGAATTTTCCAATGCGCAGCTCTTTGCAAAAGAGAGATATTGGCAAGGAAAAGCTGTCTTGTACCTTTGCATTTTTCTCCCAAACGAAGGACACTAGAATTAAAATTTTAAAGCCTCCTGTTAGGCCATCATCTACACGACATAGCCCTGAATTTTCCAATGCGCAGCTCTTTGCAAAAGAGAGATATTGGCAAGGAAAAGCTGTCTTGTACCTTTGCATTTTTCTCCCAAACGAAGGACACTAGAATTAAAATTTTAAAGCCTCCTGTTAGGCCATCATCTACACGACATAGCCCTGAATTTTCCAATGCGCAGCTCTTTGCAAAAGATAGATATTGGCAAGGAAAAGCTGTCTTGTACCTTTGCATTTTTCTCCCAAACGAAGGACACTAGAAAGATAATTTTAAAGCCTCCTGTTAGGCCATCATCTACACGACATAGCCCTGAATTTTCCAATGCGCAGCTCTTTTCAAAAGAGAGATATTGGCAAGGAAAAGCTGTCTTGTACCTTTGCATTTTTCTCCCAAACGAAGGACACTAGAAAGAAAATTTTAAAGCCTCCTGTTAGGCCATCATCTACACGACATAGCCCTGAATTTTCCAATGCGCAGCTCTTTGCAAAAGAGAGATATTGGCAAGGAAAAGCTGTCTTGTACCTTTGCATTTTTCTCCCAAACGAAGGTCACTAGAAAGAAAATTTTAAAGCCTCCTGTTAGGCCATCATCTACACGACATAGCCCTGAATTTTCCAATGCGCAGCTCTTTGCAAAAGAGAGATATTGGCAAGGAAAAGCTGTCTTGTACCTTTGCATTTTTCTCCCAAACGAAGGACACTAGAATTAAAATTTTAAAGCCTCCTGTTAGGCCATCATCTACACGACATAGCCCTGAATTTTCCAATGCGCAGCTCTTTGCAAAAGAGAGATATTGGCAAGGAAAAGCTGTCTTGTACCTTTGCATTTTTCTCCCAAACGAAGGACACTAGAATTAAAATTTTAAAGCCTCCTGTTAGGCCATCATCTACACGACATAGCCCTGAATTTTCCAATGCGCAGCTCTTTGCAAAAGAGAGATATTGGCAAGGAAAAGCTGTCTTGTACCTTTGCATTTTTCTCCCAAACGAAGGACACTAGAAAGATAATTTTAAAGCCTCCTGTTAGGCCATCATCTACACGACATAGCCCTGAATTTTCCAATGCGCAGCTCTTTGCAAAAGAGAGATATTGGCAAGGAAAAGCTGTCTTGTACCTTTGCATTTTTCTCCCAAACGAAGGACACTAGAATTAAAATTTTAAAGCCTCCTGTTAGGCAATCATCTACACGACATAGCCCTGAATTTTCCAATGCGTAGCTCTTTGCAAAAGAGAGATATTGGCAAGGAAAAGCTGTCTTGTACCTTTGCATTTTTCTCCCAAACGAAGGACACTAGAATTAAAATTTTAAAGCCTCCTGTTAGGCCATCATCTACACGACATAGCCCTGAATTTTCCAATGCGCAGCTCTTTGCAAAAGAGAGATATTGGCAAGGAAAAGCTGTCTTGTACCTTTGCATTTTTCTCCCAAACGAAGGACACTAGAATGAAAATTTTAAAGCCTCCTGTTAGGCCATCATCTACACGACATAGCCCTGAATTTTCCAATGCGCAGCTCTTTACAAAAGAGAGATATTGGCAAGGAAAAGCTGTCTTGTACCTTTGCATTTTTCTCCCAAACGAAGGACACTAGAAAGATAATTTTAAAGCCTCCTGTTAGGCCATCATCTACACGACATAGCCCTGAATTTTCCAATGCGCAGCTCTTTGCAAAAGAGAGATATTGGCAAGGAAAAGCTGTCTTGTACCTTTGCATTTTTCTCCCAAACGAAGGACACTAGAAAGAAAATTTTAAAGCCTCCTGTTAGGCCATCATCTACACGACATAGCCCTGAATTTTCCAATGCGCAGCTCTTTGCAAAAGAGAGATATTGGCAAGGAAAAGCTGTCTTGTACCTTTGCATTTTTCTCCCAAACGAAGGTCACTAGAAAGAAAATTTTAAAGCCTCCTGTTAGGCCATCATCTACACGACATAGCCCTGAATTTTCCAATGCGCAGCTCTTTGCAAAAGAGAGATATTGGCAAGGAAAAGCTGTCTTGTACCTTTGCATTTTTCTCCCAAACGAAGGACACTAGAAAGAAAATTTGAAAGCCTCCTGTTAGGCCATCATCTACACGACATAGCCCTGAATTTTCCAATGCGCAGCTCTTTGCAAAAGAGAGATATTGGCAAGGAAAAGCTGTCTTGTACCTTTGCATTTTTCTCCCAAACGAAGGACACTAGAATTAAAATTTTAAAGCCTCCTGTTAGTGCTTCATCTACACGGCATAGCCCTGAATTTTCCAATGCGTAGCTCTTTGCAATAGAGAGATATTGGCAAGGAAAAGCTGTCTTGTACCTTTGCATTTTTCTCCCAAACGAAGGACACTAGAATTAAAATTTTAAAGCCTCCTGTTAGGACATCATCTACACGACATAGCCCTGAATTTTCCAATGCGCAGCTCTTTGCAAAAGAGAGATATTGGCAAGGAAAAGCTGTCTTGTACCTTTGCATTTTTCTCCCAAACGAAGGACACTAGAATTAAAATTTTAAAGCCTCCTGTTAGGCCATCATCTACACGACATAGCCCTGAATTTTCCAATGCGCAGCTCTTTGCAAAAGAGAGATATTGGCAAGGAAAAGCTGTCTTGTACCTTTGCATTTTTCTCCCAAACGAAGGACACTAGAATTAAAATTTTAAAGCCTCCTGTTAGGCCATCATCTACACGACATAGCCCTGAATTTTCCAATGCGCAGCTCTTTGCAAAAGATAGATATTGGCAAGGAAAAGCTGTCTTGTACCTTTGCATTTTTCTCCCAAACGAAGGACACTAGAAAGATAATTTTAAAGCCTCCTGTTAGGCCATCATCTACACGACATAGCCCTGAATTTTCCAATGCGCAGCTCTTTTCAAAAGAGAGATATTGGCAAGGAAAAGCTGTCTTGTACCTTTGCATTTTTCTCCCAAACGAAGGACACTAGAAAGAAAATTTTAAAGCCTCCTGTTAGGCCATCATCTACACGACATAGCCCTGAATTTTCCAATGCGCAGCTCTTTGCAAAAGAGAGATATTGGCAAGGAAAAGCTGTCTTGTACCTTTGCATTTTTCTCCCAAACGAAGGTCACTAGAAAGAAAATTTTAAAGCCTCCTGTTAGGCCATCATCTACACGACATAGCCCTGAATTTTCCAATGCGCAGCTCTTTGCAAAAGAGAGATATTGGCAAGGAAAAGCTGTCTTGTACCTTTGCATTTTTCTCCCAAACGAAGGACACTAGAATTAAAATTTTAAAGCCTCCTGTTAGGCCATCATCTACACGACATAGCCCTGAATTTTCCAATGCGCAGCTCTTTGCAAAAGAGAGATATTGGCAAGGAAAAGCTGTCTTGTACCTTTGCATTTTTCTCCCAAACGAAGGACACTAGAATTAAAATTTTAAAGCCTCCTGTTAGGCCATCATCTACACGACATAGCCCTGAATTTTCCAATGCGCAGCTCTTTGCAAAAGAGAGATATTGGCAAGGAAAAGCTGTCTTGTACCTTTGCATTTTTCTCCCAAACGAAGGACACTAGAAAGATAATTTTAAAGCCTCCTGTTAGGCCATCATCTACACGACATAGCCCTGAATTTTCCAATGCGCAGCTCTTTGCAAAAGAGAGATATTGGCAAGGAAAAGCTGTCTTGTACCTTTGCATTTTTCTCCCAAACGAAGGACACTAGAATTAAAATTTTAAAGCCTCCTGTTAGGCAATCATCTACACGACATAGCCCTGAATTTTCCAATGCGCAGCTCTTTGCAAAAGAGAGATATTGGCAAGGAAAAGCTGTCTTGTACCTTTGCATTTTTCTCCCAAACGAAGGACACTAGAATTAAAATTTTAAAGCCTCCTGTTAGGCCATCATCTACACGACATAGCCCTGAATTTTCCAATGCGCAGCTCTTTGCAAAAGAGAGATATTGGCAAGGAAAAGCTGTCTTGTACCTTTGCATTTTTCTCCCAAACGAAGGACACTAGAATTAAAATTTTAAAGCCTCCTGTTAGGCCATCATCTACACGACATAGCCCTGAATTTTCCAATGCGCAGCTCTTTGCAAAAGAGAGATATTGGCAAGGAAAAGCTGTCTTGTACCTTTGCATTTTTCTCCCAAACGAAGGACACTAGAATTAAAATTTTAAAGCCTCCTGTTAGGCCATCATCTACACGACATAGCCCTGAATTTTCCAATGCGCAGCTCTTTGCAAAAGAGAGATATTGGCAAGGAAAAGCTGTCTTGTACCTTTGCATTTTTCTCCCAAACGAAGGACACTAGAAAGATAATTTTAAAGCCTCCTGTTAGGCCATCATCTACACGACATAGCCCTGAATTTTCCAATGCGCAGCTCTTTGCAAAAGAGAGATATTGGCAAGGAAAAGCTGTCTTGTACCTTTGCATTTTTCTCCCAAACGAAGGACACTAGAATTAAAATTTTAAAGCCTCCTGTTAGGCAATCATCTACACGACATAGCCCTGAATTTTCCAATGCGCAGCTCTTTGCAAAAGAGAGATATTGGCAAGGAAAACCTGTCTTGTACCTTTGCATTTTTCTCCCAAACGAAGGACACTAGAAAGAAAATTTTAAAGCCTCCTGTTAGGCCATCATCTACACGACATAGCCCTGAATTTTCCAATGCGCAGCTCTTTGCAAAAGAGAGATATTGGCAAGGAAAAGCTGTCTTGTACCATTGCATTTTTCACCCAAACGAAGGACACTAGAAAGAAAATTTTAAAGCCTCCTGTTAGACCATCATCTACACGGCATAGCTATGAATTTTCCAATGCGCAGCTCTTTGCAAAAGAGAGATATTGGCAAGGAAAAGCTGTCTTGTACCATTGCATTTTTCTCCCAAACGAAGGACACTAGAAAGAAAATTTTAAAGCCTCCTGTTAGGCCATCATCTACACGACATAGCCCTGAATTTTCCAATGCGCAGCTCTTTGCAAAAGAGAGATATTGGCAAGGAAAAGCTGTCTTGTACCTTTGCATTTTTCTCCCAAACGAAGGTCACTAGAAAGAAAATTTTAAAGCCTCCTGTTAGGCCATCATCTACACGACATAGCCCTGAATTTTCCAATGCGCAGCTCTTTGCAAAAGAGAGATATTGGCAAGGAAAAGCTGTCTTGTACCTTTGCATTTTTCTCCCAAACGAAGGTCACTAGAAAGAAAATTTTAAAGCCTCCTGTTAGGCCATCATCTACACGACATAGCCCTGAATTTTCCAATGCGTAGCTCTTTGCAAAAGAGAGATATTGGCAAGGAAAAGCTGTCTTGTACCTTTGCATTTTTCTCCCAAACGAAGGACACTAGAAAGAAAATTTTAAAGCCTCCTGTTAGGCCATCATCTACACGACATAGCCCTGAATTTTCCAATGCGCAGCTCTTTGCAAAAGAGAGATATTGGCAAGGAAAAGCTGTCGTGTACCTTTGCATTTTTCTCCCAAACGAAGGACACTAGAATTAAAATTTTAAAGCCTCCTGTTAGTGCTTTATCTACAAGGCATAGCCCTGAATTTTCCAATGCGTAGCTCTTTGCAATAGAGAGATATTGGCAAGGAAAATCTGTCTTGTACCTTTGCATTTTTCTCCCAAACGAAGGACACTAGAATTAAAATTTTAAAGCCTCCTGTTAGGCCATCATCTACACGACATAGCCCTGAATTTTCCAATGCGCAGCTCTTTGCAAAAGAGAGATATTGGCAAGGAAAAGCTGTCTTGTACCTTTGCATTTTTCTCCCAAACGAAGGACACTAGAATTAAAATTTTAAAGCCTCCTGTTAGGCCATCATCTACACGACATAGCCCTGAATTTTCCAATGCGCAGCTCTTTGCAAAAGAGAGATATTGGCAAGGAAAAGCTGTCTTGTACCTTTGCATTTTTCTCCCAAACGAAGGACACTAGAATTAAAATTTTAAAGCCTCCTGTTAGGCCATCATCTACACGACATAGCCCTGAATTTTCCAATGCGCAGCTCTTTGCAAAAGAGAGATATTGGCAAGGAAAAGCTGTCTTGTACCTTTGCATTTTTCTCCCAAACGAAGGACACTAGAAAGATAATTTTAAAGCCTCCTGTTAGGCCATCATCTACACGACATAGCCCTGAATTTTCCAATGCGCAGCTCTTTGCAAAAGAGAGATATTGGCAAGGAAAAGCTGTCTTGTACCTTTGCATTTTTCTCCCAAACGAAGGACACTAGAAAGAAAATTTTAAAGCCTCCTGTTAGGCCATCATCTACACGACATAGCCCTGAATTTTCCAATGCGTAGCTCTTTGCAAAAGAGAGATATTGGCAAGGAAAAGCTGTCTTGTACCTTTGCATTTTTCTCCCAAACGAAGGACACTAGAATTAAAATTTTAAAGCCTCCTGTTAGTGCTTCATCTACACGGCATAGCCCTGAATTTTCCAATGCGCAGCTCTTTGCAAAAGAGAGATATTGGCAAGGAAAAGCTGTCTTGTACCTTTGCATTTTTCTCCCAAACGAAGGACACTAGAATTAAAATTTTAAAGCCTCCTGTTAGGCCATCATCTACACGACATAGCCCTGAATTTTCCAATGCGCAGCTCTTTGCAAAAGAGAGATATTGGCAAGGAAAAGCTGTCTTGTACCTTTGCATTTTTCTCCCAAACGAAGGACACTAGAAAGATAATTTTAAAGCCTCCTGTTAGGCCATCATCTACACGACATAGCCCTGAATTTTCCAATGCGCAGCTCTTTGCAAAAGAGAGATATTGGCAAGGAAAAGCTGTCTTGTACCTTTGCATTTTTCTCCCAAACGAAGGACACTAGAAAGAAAATTTTAAAGCCTCCTGTTAGGCCATCATCTACACGACATAGCCCTGAATTTTCCAATGCGTAGCTCTTTGCAAAAGAGAGATATTGGCAAGGAAAAGCTGTCTTGTACCTTTGCATTTTTCTCCCAAACGAAGGACACTAGAATTAAAATTTTAAAGCCTCCTGTTAGTGCTTCATCTACACGGCATAGCCCTGAATTTTCCAATGCGCAGCTCTTTGCAAAAGAGAGATATTGGCAAGGAAAAGCTGTCTTGTACCTTTGCATTTTTCTCCCAAACGAAGGACACTAGAATTAAAATTTTAAAGCCTCCTGTTAGGCCATCATCTACACGACATAGCCCTGAATTTTCCAATGCGCAGCTCTTTGCAAAAGAGAGATATTGGCAAGGAAAAGCTGTCTTGTACCTTTGCATTTTTCTCCCAAACGAAGGACACTAGAATTAAAATTTTAAAGCCTCCTGTTAGGCCATCATCTACACGACATAGCCCTGAATTTTCCAATGCGCAGCTCTTTGCAAAAGAGAGATATTGGCAAGGAAAAGCTGTCTTGTACCTTTGCATTTTTCTCCCAAACGAAGGACACTAGAAAGATAATTTTAAAGCCTCCTGTTAGGCCATCATCTACACGACATAGCCCTGAATTTTCCAATGCGCAGCTCTTTGCAAAAGAGAGATATTGGCAAGGAAAAGCTGTCTTGTACCTTTGCATTTTTCTCCCAAACGAAGGACACTAGAAAGAAAATTTTAAAGCCTCCTGTTAGGCCATCATCTACACGACATAGCCCTGAATTTTCCAATGCGTAGCTCTTTGCAAAAGAGAGATATTGGCAAGGAAAAGCTGTCTTGTACCTTTGCATTTTTCTCCCAAACGAAGGACACTAGAATTAAAATTTTAAAGCCTCCTGTTAGTGCTTCATCTACACGGCATAGCCCTGAATTTTCCAATGCGTAGCTCTTTGCAATAGAGAGATATTGGCAAGGAAAAGCTGTCTTGTACCTTTGCATTTTTCTCCCAAACGAAGGACACTAGAATTAAAATTTTAAAGCCTCCTGTTAGGCCATCATCTACACGACATAGCCCTGAATTTTCCAATGCGCAGCTCTTTGCAAAAGAGAGATATTGGCAAGGAAAAGCTGTCTTGTACCTTTGCATTTTTCTCCCAAACGAAGGACACTAGAATTAAAATTTTAAAGCCTCCTGTTAGGCCATCATCTACACGACATAGCCCTGAATTTTCCAATGCGCAGCTCTTTGCAAAAGAGAGATATTGGCAAGGAAAAGCTGTCTTGTACCTTTGCATTTTTCTCCCAAACGAAGGACACTAGAATTAAAATTTTAAAGCCTCCTGTTAGGCCATCATCTACACGACATAGCCCTGAATTTTCCAATGCGCAGCTCTTTGCAAAAGAGAGATATTGGCAAGGAAAAGCTGTCTTGTACCTTTGCATTTTTCTCCCAAACGAAGGACACTAGAAAGATAATTTTAAAGCCTCCTGTTAGGCCATCATCTACACGACATAGCCCTGAATTTTCCAATGCGCAGCTCTTTGCAAAAGAGAGATATTGGCAAGGAAAAGCTGTCTTGTACCTTTGCATTTTTCTCCCAAACGAAGGACACTAGAAAGAAAATTTTAAAGCCTCCTGTTAGGCCATCATCTACACGACATAGCCCTGAATTTTCCAATGCGCAGCTCTTTGCAAAAGAGAGATATTGGCAAGGAAAAGCTGTCTTGTACCTTTGCATTTTTCTCCCAAACGAAGGTCACTAGAAAGAAAATTTTAAAGCCTCCTGTTAGGCCATCATCTACACGACATAGCCCTGAATTTTCCAATGCGCAGCTCTTTGCAAAAGAGAGATATTGGCAAGGAAAAGCTGTCTTGTACCTTTGCATTTTTCTCCCAAACGAAGGACACTAGAATTAAAATTTTAAAGCCTCCTGTTAGGCCATCATCTACACGACATAGCCCTGAATTTTCCAATGCGCAGCTCTTTGCAAAAGAGAGATATTGGCAAGGAAAAGCTGTCTTGTACCTTTGCATTTTTCTCCCAAACGAAGGACACTAGAATTAAAATTTTAAAGCCTCCTGTTAGGCCATCATCTACACGACATAGCCCTGAATTTTCCAATGCGCAGCTCTTTGCAAAAGAGAGATATTGGCAAGGAAAAGCTGTCTTGTACCTTTGCATTTTTCTCCCAAACGAAGGACACTAGAAAGAAAATTTGAAAGCCTCCTGTTAGGCCATCATCTACACGACATAGCCCTGAATTTTCCAATGCGCAGCTCTTTGCAAAAGAGAGATATTGGCAAGGAAAAGCTGTCTTGTACCTTTGCATTTTTCTCCCAAACGAAGGACACTAGAATTAAAATTTTAAAGCCTCCTGTTAGTGCTTCATCTACACGGCATAGCCCTGAATTTTCCAATGCGTAGCTCTTTGCAATAGAGAGATATTGGCAAGGAAAAGCTGTCTTGTACCTTTGCATTTTTCTCCCAAACGAAGGACACTAGAATTAAAATTTTAAAGCCTCCTGTTAGGACATCATCTACACGACATAGCCCTGAATTTTCCAATGCGCAGCTCTTTGCAAAAGAGAGATATTGGCAAGGAAAAGCTGTCTTGTACCTTTGCATTTTTCTCCCAAACGAAGGACACTAGAATTAAAATTTTAAAGCCTCCTGTTAGGCCATCATCTACACGACATAGCCCTGAATTTTCCAATGCGCAGCTCTTTGCAAAAGAGAGATATTGGCAAGGAAAAGCTGTCTTGTACCTTTGCATTTTTCTCCCAAACGAAGGACACTAGAATTAAAATTTTAAAGCCTCCTGTTAGGCCATCATCTACACGACATAGCCCTGAATTTTCCAATGCGCAGCTCTTTGCAAAAGATAGATATTGGCAAGGAAAAGCTGTCTTGTACCTTTGCATTTTTCTCCCAAACGAAGGACACTAGAAAGATAATTTTAAAGCCTCCTGTTAGGCCATCATCTACACGACATAGCCCTGAATTTTCCAATGCGCAGCTCTTTGCAAAAGAGAGATATTGGCAAGGAAAAGCTGTCTTGTACCTTTGCATTTTTCTCCCAAACGAAGGACACTAGAAAGAAAATTTTAAAGCCTCCTGTTAGGCCATCATCTACACGACATAGCCCTGAATTTTCCAATGCGCAGCTCTTTGCAAAAGAGAGATATTGGCAAGGAAAAGCTGTCTTGTACCTTTGCATTTTTCTCCCAAACGAAGGTCACTAGAAAGAAAATTTTAAAGCCTCCTGTTAGGCCATCATCTACACGACATAGCCCTGAATTTTCCAATGCGCAGCTCTTTGCAAAAGAGAGATATTGGCAAGGAAAAGCTGTCTTGTACCTTTGCATTTTTCTCCCAAACGAAGGACACTAGAATTAAAATTTTAAAGCCTCCTGTTAGGCCATCATCTACACGACATAGCCCTGAATTTTCCAATGCGCAGCTCTTTGCAAAAGAGAGATATTGGCAAGGAAAAGCTGTCTTGTACCTTTGCATTTTTCTCCCAAACGAAGGACACTAGAATTAAAATTTTAAAGCCTCCTGTTAGGCCATCATCTACACGACATAGCCCTGAATTTTCCAATGCGCAGCTCTTTGCAAAAGAGAGATATTGGCAAGGAAAAGCTGTCTTGTACCTTTGCATTTTTCTCCCAAACGAAGGACACTAGAAAGATAATTTTAAAGCCTCCTGTTAGGCCATCATCTACACGACATAGCCCTGAATTTTCCAATGCGCAGCTCTTTGCAAAAGAGAGATATTGGCAAGGAAAAGCTGTCTTGTACCTTTGCATTTTTCTCCCAAACGAAGGACACTAGAATTAAAATTTTAAAGCCTCCTGTTAGGCAATCATCTACACGACATAGCCCTGAATTTTCCAATGCGCAGCTCTTTGCAAAAGAGAGATATTGGCAAGGAAAAGCTGTCTTGTACCTTTGCATTTTTCTCCCAAACGAAGGACACTAGAATTAAAATTTTAAAGCCTCCTGTTAGGCCATCATCTACACGACATAGCCCTGAATTTTCCAATGCGCAGCTCTTTGCAAAAGAGAGATATTGGCAAGGAAAAGCTGTCTTGTACCTTTGCATTTTTCTCCCAAACGAAGGACACTAGAATTAAAATTTTAAAGCCTCCTGTTAGGCCATCATCTACCCGACATAGCCCTGAATTTTCCAATGCGCAGCTCTTTGCAAAAGAGAGATATTGGCAAGGAAAAGCTGTCTTGTACCTTTGCATTTTTCTCCCAAACGAAGGACACTAGAATTAAAATTTTAAAGCCTCCTGTTAGGCCATCATCTACACGACATAGCCCTGAATTTTCCAATGCGCAGCTCTTTGCAAAAGAGAGATATTGGCAAGGAAAAGCTGTCTTGTACCTTTGCATTTTTCTCCCAAACGAAGGACACTAGAAAGATAATTTTAAAGCCTCCTGTTAGGCCATCATCTACACGACATAGCCCTGAATTTTCCAATGCGCAGCTCTTTGCAAAAGAGAGATATTGGCAAGGAAAAGCTGTCTTGTACCTTTGCATTTTTCTCCCAAACGAAGGACACTAGAATTAAAATTTTAAAGCCTCCTGTTAGGCAATCATCTACACGACATAGCCCTGAATTTTCCAATGCGCAGCTCTTTGCAAAAGAGAGATATTGGCAAGGAAAACCTGTCTTGTACCTTTGCATTTTTCTCCCAAACGAAGGACACTAGAAAGAAAATTTTAAAGCCTCCTGTTAGGCCATCATCTACACGACATAGCCCTGAATTTTCCAATGCGCAGCTCTTTGCAAAAGAGAGATATTGGCAAGGAAAAGCTGTCTTGTACCATTGCATTTTTCACCCAAACGAAGGACACTAGAAAGAAAATTTTAAAGCCTCCTGTTAGACCATCATCTACACGGCATAGCTATGAATTTTCCAATGCGCAGCTCTTTGCAAAAGAGAGATATTGGCAAGGAAAAGCTGTCTTGTACCATTGCATTTTTCTCCCAAACGAAGGACACTAGAAAGAAAATTTTAAAGCCTCCTGTTAGGCCATCATCTACACGACATAGCCCTGAATTTTCCAATGCGCAGCTCTTTGCAAAAGAGAGATATTGGCAAGGAAAAGCTGTCTTGTACCTTTGCATTTTTCTCCCAAACGAAGGTCACTAGAAAGAAAATTTTAAAGCCTCCTGTTAGGCCATCATCTACACGACATAGCCCTGAATTTTCCAATGCGCAGCTCTTTGCAAAAGAGAGATATTGGCAAGGAAAAGCTGTCTTGTACCTTTGCATTTTTCTCCCAAACGAAGGTCACTAGAAAGAAAATTTTAAAGCCTCCTGTTAGTGCTTTATCTACAAGGCATAGCCCTGAATTTTCCAATGCGTAGCTCTTTGCAATAGAGAGATATTGGCAAGGAAAATCTGTCTTGTACCTTTGCATTTTTCTCCCAAACGAAGGACACTAGAATTAAAATTTTAAAGCCTCCTGTTAGGCCATCATCTACACGACATAGCCCTGAATTTTCCAATGCGCAGCTCTTTGCAAAAGAGAGATATTGGCAAGGAAAAGCTGTCTTGTACCTTTGCATTTTTCTCCCAAACGAAGGACACTAGAATTAAAATTTTAAAGCCTCCTGTTAGGCCATCATCTACACGACATAGCCCTGAATTTTCCAATGCGCAGCTCTTTGCAAAAGAGAGATATTGGCAAGGAAAAGCTGTCTTGTACCTTTGCATTTTTCTCCCAAACGAAGGACACTAGAATTAAAATTTTAAAGCCTCCTGTTAGGCCATCATCTACACGACATAGCCCTGAATTTTCCAATGCGCAGCTCTTTGCAAAAGAGAGATATTGGCAAGGAAAAGCTGTCTTGTACCTTTGCATTTTTCTCCCAAACGAAGGACACTAGAATTAAAATTTTAAAGCCTCCTGTTAGGCCATCATCTACACGACATAGCCCTGAATTTTCCAATGCGCAGCTCTTTGCAAAAGAGAGATATTGGCAAGGAAAAGCTGTCTTGTACCTTTGCATTTTTCTCCCAAACGAAGGACACTAGAAAGATAATTTTAAAGCCTCCTGTTAGGCCATCATCTACACGACATAGCCCTGAATTTTCCAATGCGCAGCTCTTTGCAAAAGAGAGATATTGGCAAGGAAAAGCTGTCTTGTACCTTTGCATTTTTCTCCCAAACGAAGGACACTAGAAAGAAAATTTTAAAGCCTCCTGTTAGGCCATCATCTACACGACATAGCCCTGAATTTTCCAATGCGCAGCTCTTTGCAAAAGAGAGATATTGGCAAGGAAAAGCTGTCTTGTACCTTTGCATTTTTCTCCCAAACGAAGGTCACTAGAAAGAAAATTTTAAAGCCTCCTGTTAGGCCATCATCTACACGACATAGCCCTGAATTTTCCAATGCACAGCTCTTTGCAAAAGAGAGATATTGGCAAGGAAAAGCTGTCTTGTACCATTGCATTTTTCTCCCAAACGAAGGACACTAGAAAGAAAATTTTAAAGCCTCCTGTTAGGCCATCATCTACACGACATAGCCCTGAATTTTCCAATGCGCAGCTCTTTGCAAAAGAGAGATATTGGCAAGGAAAAGCTGTCTTGTACCTTTGCATTTTTCTCCCAAACGAAGGTCACTAGAAAGAAAATTTTAAAGCCTCCTGTTAGGCCATCATCTACACGACATAGCCCTGAATTTTCCAATGCGCAGCTCTTTGCAAAAGAGAGATATTGGCAAGGAAAAGCTGTCTTGTACCTTTGCATTTTTCTCCCAAACGAAGGACACTAGAATTAAAATTTTAAAGCCTCCTGTTAGACCATCATCTACACGGCATAGCCATGAATTTTCCAATGCGCAGCTCTTTGCAAAAGAGAGATATTGGCAAGGAAAAGCTGTCTTGTACCTTTGCATTTTTCTCCCAAACGAAGGTCACTAGAAAGAAAATTTTAAAGCCTCCTGTTAGGCCATCATCTACACGACATAGCCCTGAATTTTCCAATGCGCAGCTCTTTGCAAAAGAGAGATATTGGCAAGGAAAAGCTGTCTTGTACCTTTGCATTTTTCTCCCAAACGAAGGACACTAGAAATAAAATTTTAAAGCCTCCTGTTAGGCCATCATCTACACGACATAGCCCTGAATTTTCCAATGCGCAGCTCTTTGCAAAAGAGAGATATTGGCAAGGAAAAGCTGTCTTGTACCTTTGCATTTTTCTCCCAAACGAAGGACACTAGAATTAAAATTTTAAAGCCTTCTGTTAGGCCATCATCTACACGACATAGCCCTGAATTTTCCAATGCGCAGCTCTTTGCAAAAGAGAGATATTGGCAAGGAAAAGCTGTCTTGTACCTTTGCATTTTTCTCCCAAACGAAGGACACTAGAAAGAACATTTTAAAGCCTCCTGTTAGGCCATCATCTACACGACATAGCCCTGAATTTTCCAATGCGCAGCTCTTTGCAAAAGAGAGATATTGGCAAGGAAAAGCTGTCTTGTACCTTTGCATTTTTCTCCCAAACGAAGGACACTAGAAAGAAAATTTTAAAGCCTCCTGTTAGGCCATCATCTACACGACATAGCCCTGAATTTTCCAATGCGCAGCTCTTTGCAAAAGAGAGATATTGGCAAGGAAAAGCTGTCTTGTACCTTTGCATTTTTCTCCCAAACGAAGGACAATAGAATTAAAATTTTAAAGCCTCCTGTTAGGCCATCATCTACACGACATAGCCCTGAATTTTCCAATGCGCAGCTCTTTGCAAAAGAGAGATATTGGCAAGGAAAAGCTGTCTTGTACCTTTGCATTTTTCTCCCAAACGAAGGACACTAGAATTAAAATTTTAAAGCCTCCTGTTAGGCCATCATCTACACGACATAGCCCTGAATTTTCCAATGCGCAGCTCTTTGCAAAAGAGAGATATTGGCAAGGAAAAGCTGTCTTGTACCTTTGCATTTTTCTCCCAAACGAAGGACACTAGAAAGATAATTTTAAAGCCTCCTGTTAGGCCATCATCTACACGACATAGCCCTGAATTTTCCAATGCGCAGCTCTTTGCAAAAGAGAGATATTGGCAGGGAAAAGCTGTCTTGTACCTTTGCATTTTTCTCCCAAACGAAGGACACTAGAATTAAAATTTTAAAGCCTCCTGTTAGACCATCATCTACACGGCATAGCCATGAATTTTCCAATGCGCAGCTCTTTGCA
Source organism: Pseudophryne corroboree (assembly GCF_028390025.1). Lineage (NCBI taxonomy): Eukaryota > Metazoa > Chordata > Amphibia > Anura > Myobatrachidae > Pseudophryne > Pseudophryne corroboree. The sequence goes on along the minus strand of NW_026970223.1, from coordinate 21,558 downwards.
AAAGAGAGATATTGGCAAGGAAAAGCTGTCTTGTACCTTTGCATTTTTCTCCCAAACGAAGGTCACTAGAAAGAAAATTTTAAAGCCTCCTGTTAGGCCATCATCTACACGACATAGCCCTGAATTTTCCAATGCGCAGCTCTTTGCAAAAGAGAGATATTGGCAAGGAAAAGCTGTCTTGTACCTTTGCATTTTTCTCCCAAACGAAGGACACTAGAAAGAAAATTTTAAAGCCTCCTGTTAGGCCATCATCTACACGACATAGCCCTGAATTTTCCAATGCGCAGCTCTTTGCAAAAGAGAGATATTGGCAAGGAAAAGCTGTCTTGTACCTTTGCATTTTTCTCCCAAACGAAGGTCACTAGAAAGAAAATTTTAAAGCCTCCTGTTAGGCCATCATCTACACGACATAGCCCTGAATTTTCCAATGCGCAGCTCTTTGCAAAAGAGAGATATTGGCAAGGAAAATCTGTCTTGTACCTTTGCATTTTTCTCCCAAACGAAGGACACTAGAATTAAAATTTTAAAGCCTCCTGTTAGAACATCATCTACACGACATAGCCCTGAATTTTCCAATGCGCAGCTCTTTGCAAAAGAGAGATATTGGCAAGGAAAAGCTGTCTTGTACCTTTGCATTTTTCTCCCAAACGAAGGACACTAGAATTAAAATTTTAAAGCCTCCTGTTAGAACATCATCTACACGACATAGCCCTGAATTTTCCAATGCGCAGCTCTTTGCAAAAGAGAGATATTGGCAAGGAAAAGCTGTCTTGTACCTTTGCATTTTTCTCCCAAACGAAGGACACTAGAATTAAAATTTTAAAGCCTCCTGTTAGGCCATCATCTACACGACATAGCCCTGAATTTTCCAATGCGCAGCTCTTTGCAAAAGAGAGATATTGGCAAGGAAAAGCTGTCTTGTACCTTTGCATTTTTCTCCCAAACGAAGGACACTAGAAAGATAATTTTAAAGCCTCCTGTTAGGCCATCATCTACACGACATAGCCCTGAATTTTCCAATGCACAGCTCTTTGCAAAAGAGAGATATTGGCAAGGAAAAGCAGTCTTGTACCATTGCATTTTTCTCCCAAACGAAGGACACTAGAAAGAAAATTTTAAAGCCTCCTGTTAGGCCATCATCTACACGACATAGCCCTGAATTTTCCAATGCGCAGCTCTTTGCAAAAGAGAGATATTGGCAAGGAAAAGCTGTCTTGTACCTTTGCATTTTTCTCCCAAACGAAGGTCACTAGAAAGAAAATTTTAAAGCCTCCTGTTAGGCCATCATCTACACGACATAGCCCTGAATTTTCCAATGCGCAGCTCTTTGCAAAAGAGAGATATTGGCAAGGAAAAGCTGTCTTGTACCTTTGCATTTTTCTCCCAAACGAAGGACACTAGAATTAAAATTTTAAAGCCTCCTGTTAGACCATCATCTACACGGCATAGCCATGAATTTTCCAATGCGCAGCTCTTTGCAAAAGAGAGATATTGGCAAGGAAAAGCTGTCTTGTACCTTTGCATTTTTCTCCCAAACGAAGGTCACTAGAAAGAAAATTTTAAAGCCTCCTGTTAGGCCATCATCTACACGACATAGCCCTGAATTTTCCAATGCGCAGCTCTTTGCAAAAGAGAGATATTGGCAAGGAAAAGCTGTCTTGTACCTTTGCATTTTTCTCCCAAACGAAGGTCACTAGAAAGAAAATTTTAAAGCCTCCTGTTAGGCCATCATCTACACGGCATAGCCATGAATTTTCCAATGCGCAGCTCTTTGCAAAAGAGAGATATTGGCAAGGAAAAGCTGTCTTGTACCTTTGCATTTTTCTCCCAAACGAAGGACACTAGAATTAAAATTTTAAAGCCTTCTGTTAGGCCATCATCTACACGACATAGCCCTGAATTTTCCAATGCGCAGCTCTTTGCAAAAGAGAGATATTGGCAAGGAAAAGCTGTCTTGTACCTTTGCATTTTTCTCCCAAACGAAGGACACTAGAAAGAACATTTTAAAGCCTCCTGTTAGGCCATCATCTACACGACATAGCCCTGAATTTTCCAATGCGCAGCTCTTTGCAAAAGAGAGATATTGGCAAGGAAAAGCTGTCTTGTACCTTTGCATTTTTCTCCCAAACGAAGGACACTAGAAAGATAATTTTAAAGCCTCCTGTTAGGCCATCATCTACACGACATAGCCCTGAATTTTCCAATGCGCAGCTCTTTGCAAAAGAGAGATATTGGCAAGGAAAAGCTGTCTTGTACCTTTGCATTTTTCTCCCAAACGAAGGACACTAGAATTAAAATTTTAAAGCCTCCTGTTAGGCCATCATCTACACGACATAGCCCTGAATTTTCCAATGCGCAGCTCTTTGCAAAAGAGAGATATTGGCAAGGAAAAGCTGTCTTGTACCTTTGCATTTTTCTCCCAAACGAAGGACACTAGAAAGATAATTTTAAAGCCTCCTGTTAGGCCATCATCTACACGACATAGCCCTGAATTTTCCAATGCGCAGCTCTTTGCAAAAGAGAGATATTGGCAAGGAAAAGCTGTCTTGTACCTTTGCATTTTTCTCCCAAACGAAGGACACTAGAAAGAAAATTTTAAAGCCTCCTGTTAGGCCATCATCTACACGACATAGCCCTGAATTTTCCAATGCGCAGCTCTTTGCAAAAGAGAGATATTGGCAAGGAAAAGCTGTCTTGTACCTTTGCATTTTTCTCCCAAACGAAGGTCACTAGAAAGAAAATTTTAAAGCCTCCTGTTAGGCCATCATCTACACGACATAGCCCTGAATTTTCCAATGCGCAGCTCTTTGCAAAAGAGAGATATTGGCAAGGAAAAGCTGTCTTGTACCTTTGCATTTTTCTCCCAAACGAAGGACACTAGAATTAAAATTTTAAAGCCTCCTGTTAGGCCATCATCTACACGACATAGCCCTGAATTTTCCAATGCGCAGCTCTTTGCAAAATAGAGATATTGGCAAGGAAAAGCTGTCTTGTACCTTTGCATTTTTCTCCCAAACGAAGGACACTAGAATTAAAATTTTAAAGCCTCCTGTTAGGCCATCATCTACACGACATAGCCCTGAATTTTCCAATGCGCAGCTCTTTACAAAAGAGAGATATTGGCAAGCAAAAGCTGTCTTGTACCTTTGCATTTTTCTCCCAAACGAAGGACACTAGAAAGAAAATTTTAAAGCCTCCTGTTAGTGCTTCATCTACACGGCATAGCCCTGAATTTTCCAATGCGTAGCTCTTTGCAATAGAGAGATATTGGCAAGGAAAAGCTGTCTTGTACCTTTGCATTTTTCTCCCAAACGAAGGACACTAGAATTAAAATTTTAAAGCCTCCTGTTAGGACATCATCTACACGACATAGCCCTGAATTTTCCAATGCGCAGCTCTTTGCAAAAGAGAGATATTGGCAAGGAAAAGCTGTCTTGTACCTTTGCATTTTTCTCCCAAACGAAGGACACTAGAATTAAAATTTTAAAGCCTCCTGTTAGGCCATCATCTACACGACATAGCCCTGAATTTTCCAATGCGCAGCTCTTTGCAAAAGAGAGATATTGGCAAGGAAAAGCTGTCTTGTACCTTTGCATTTTTCTCCCAAACGAAGGACACTAGAATTAAAATTTTAAAGCCTCCTGTTAGGCCATCATCTACACGACATAGCCCTGAATTTTCCAATGCGCAGCTCTTTGCAAAAGAGAGATATTGGCAAGGAAAAGCTGTCTTGTACCTTTGCATTTTTCTCCCAAACGAAGGACACTAGAAAGATAATTTTAAAGCCTCCTGTTAGGCCATCATCTACACGACATAGCCCTGAATTTTCCAATGCGCAGCTCTTTGCAAAAGAGAGATATTGGCAAGGAAAAGCTGTCTTGTACCTTTGCATTTTTCTCCCAAACGAAGGTCACTAGAAAGAAAATTTTAAAGCCTCCTGTTAGGCCATCATCTACACGACATAGCCCTGAATTTTCCAATGCGCAGCTCTTTGCAAAAGAGAGATATTGGCAAGGAAAAGCTGTCTTGTACCTTTGCATTTTTCTCCCAAACGAAGGACACTAGAATTAAAATTTTAAAGCCTCCTGTTAGGCCATCATCTACACGACATAGCCCTGAATTTTCCAATGCGCAGCTCTTTGCAAAAGAGAGATATTGGCAAGGAAAAGCTGTCTTGTACCTTTGCATTTTTCTCCCAAACGAAGGACACTAGAATTAAAATTTTAAAGCCTCCTGTTAGGCCATCATCTACACGACATAGCCCTGAATTTTCCAATGCGCAGCTCTTTGCAAAAGAGAGATATTGGCAAGGAAAAGCTGTCTTGTACCTTTGCATTTTTCTCCCAAACGAAGGACACTAGAAAGATAATTTTAAAGCCTCCTGTTAGGCCATCATCTACACGACATAGCCCTGAATTTTCCAATGCGCAGCTCTTTGCAAAAGAGAGATATTGGCAAGGAAAAGCTGTCTTGTACCTTTGCATTTTTCTCCCAAACGAAGGACACTAGAAAGATAATTTTAAAGCCTCCTGTTAGGCCATCATCTACACGACATAGCCCTGAATTTTCCAATGCGCAGCTCTTTGCAAAAGAGAGATATTGGCAAGGAAAAGCTGTCTTGTACCTTTGCATTTTTCTCCCAAACGAAGGACACTAGAAAGATAATTTTAAAGCCTCCTGTTAGGCCATCATCTACACGACATAGCCCTGAATTTTCCAATGCGCAGCTCTTTGCAAAAGAGAGATATTGGCAAGGAAAAGCTGTCTTGTACCTTTGCATTTTTCTCCCAAACGAAGGACACTAGAATTAAAATTTTAAAGCCTCCTGTTAGGCCATCATCTACACGACATAGCCCTGAATTTTCCAATGCGCAGCTCTTTGCAAAAGAGAGATATTGGCAAGGAAAAGCTGTCTTGTACCTTTGCATTTTTCTCCCAAACGAAGGACACTAGAAAGATAATTTTAAAGCCTCCTGTTAGGCCATCATCTACACGACATAGCCCTGAATTTTCCAATGCGCAGCTCTTTGCAAAAGAGAGATATTGGCAAGGAAAAGCTGTCTTGTACCTTTGCATTTTTCTCCCAAACGAAGGACACTAGAAAGAAAATTTTAAAGCCTCCTGTTAGGCCATCATCTACACGACATAGCCCTGAATTTTCCAATGCGCAGCTCTTTGCAAAAGAGAGATATTGGCAAGGAAAAGCTGTCTTGTACCTTTGCATTTTTCTCCCAAACGAAGGTCACTAGAAAGAAAATTTTAAAGCCTCCTGTTAGGCCATCATCTACACGACATAGCCCTGAATTTTCCAATGCGCAGCTCTTTGCAAAAGAGAGATATTGGCAAGGAAAAGCTGTCTTGTACCTTTGCATTTTTCTCCCAAACGAAGGACACTAGAATTAAAATTTTAAAGCCTCCTGTTAGGCCATCATCTACACGACATAGCCCTGAATTTTGCAATGCGCAGCTCTTTGCAAAATAGAGATATTGGCAAGGAAAAGCTGTCTTGTACCTTTGCATTTTTCTCCCAAACGAAGGACACTAGAATTAAAATTTTAAAGCCTCCTGTTAGGCCATCATCTACACGACATAGCCCTGAATTTTCCAATGCGCAGCTCTTTACAAAAGAGAGATATTGGCAAGCAAAAGCTGTCTTGTACCTTTGCATTTTTCTCCCAAACGAAGGACACTAGAAAGAAAATTTTAAAGCCTCCTGTTAGTGCTTCATCTACACGGCATAGCCCTGAATTTTCCAATGCGTAGCTCTTTGCAATAGAGAGATATTGGCAAGGAAAAGCTGTCTTGTACCTTTGCATTTTTCTCCCAAACGAAGGACACTAGAATTAAAATTTTAAAGCCTCCTGTTAGGACATCATCTACACGACATAGCCCTGAATTTTCCAATGCGCAGCTCTTTGCAAAAGAGAGATATTGGCAAGGAAAAGCTGTCTTGTACCTTTGCATTTTTCTCCCAAACGAAGGACACTAGAATTAAAATTTTAAAGCCTCCTGTTAGGCCATCATCTACACGACATAGCCCTGAATTTTCCAATGCGCAGCTCTTTGCAAAAGAGAGATATTGGCAAGGAAAAGCTGTCTTGTACCTTTGCATTTTTCTCCCAAACGAAGGACACTAGAATTAAAATTTTAAAGCCTCCTGTTAGGCCATCATCTACACGACATAGCCCTGAATTTTCCAATGCGCAGCTCTTTGCAAAAGAGAGATATTGGCAAGGAAAAGCTGTCTTGTACCTTTGCATTTTTCTCCCAAACGAAGGACACTAGAAAGATAATTTTAAAGCCTCCTGTTAGGCCATCATCTACACGACATAGCCCTGAATTTTCCAATGCGCAGCTCTTTGCAAAAGAGAGATATTGGCAAGGAAAAGCTGTCTTGTACCTTTGCATTTTTCTCCCAAACGAAGGACACTAGAAAGAAAATTTTAAAGCCTCCTGTTAGGCCATCATCTACACGACATAGCCCTGAATTTTCCAATGCGCAGCTCTTTGCAAAAGAGAGATATTGGCAAGGAAAAGCTGTCTTGTACCTTTGCATTTTTCTCCCAAACGAAGGTCACTAGAAAGAAAATTTTAAAGCCTCCTGTTAGGCCATCATCTACACGACATAGCCCTGAATTTTCCAATGCGCAGCTCTTTGCAAAAGAGAGATATTGGCAAGGAAAAGCTGTCTTGTACCTTTGCATTTTTCTCCCAAACGAAGGACACTAGAATTAAAATTTTAAAGCCTCCTGTTAGGCCATCATCTACACGACATAGCCCTGAATTTTCCAATGCGCAGCTCTTTACAAAAGAGAGATATTGGCAAGCAAAAGCTGTCTTGTACCTTTGCATTTTTCTCCCAAACGAAGGACACTAGAAAGAAAATTTTAAAGCCTCCTGTTAGTGCTTCATCTACACGGCATAGCCCTGAATTTTCCAATGCGTAGCTCTTTGCAATAGAGAGATATTGGCAAGGAAAAGCTGTCTTGTACCTTTGCATTTTTCTCCCAAACGAAGGACACTAGAATTAAAATTTTAAAGCCTCCTGTTAGGACATCATCTACACGACATAGCCCTGAATTTTCCAATGCGCAGCTCTTTGCAAAAGAGAGATATTGGCAAGGAAAAGCTGTCTTGTACCTTTGCATTTTTCTCCCAAACGAAGGACACTAGAATTAAAATTTTAAAGCCTCCTGTTAGGCCATCATCTACACGACATAGCCCTGAATTTTCCAATGCGCAGCTCTTTGCAAAAGAGAGATATTGGCAAGGAAAAGCTGTCTTGTACCTTTGCATTTTTCTCCCAAACGAAGGACACTAGAATTAAAATTTTAAAGCCTCCTGTTAGGCCATCATCTACACGACATAGCCCTGAATTTTCCAATGCGCAGCTCTTTGCAAAAGAGAGATATTGGCAAGGAAAAGCTGTCTTGTACCTTTGCATTTTTCTCCCAAACGAAGGACACTAGAAAGATAATTTTAAAGCCTCCTGTTAGGCCATCATCTACACGACATAGCCCTGAATTTTCCAATGCGCAGCTCTTTGCAAAAGAGAGATATTGGCAAGGAAAAGCTGTCTTGTACCTTTGCATTTTTCTCCCAAACGAAGGACACTAGAAAGAAAATTTTAAAGCCTCCTGTTAGGCCATCATCTACACGACATAGCCCTGAATTTTCCAATGCGCAGCTCTTTGCAAAAGAGAGATATTGGCAAGGAAAAGCTGTCTTGTACCTTTGCATTTTTCTCCCAAACGAAGGTCACTAGAAAGAAAATTTTAAAGCCTCCTGTTAGGCCATCATCTACACGACATAGCCCTGAATTTTCCAATGCGCAGCTCTTTGCAAAAGAGAGATATTGGCAAGGAAAAGCTGTCTTGTACCTTTGCATTTTTCTCCCAAACGAAGGACACTAGAATTAAAATTTTAAAGCCTCCTGTTAGGCCATCATCTACACGACATAGCCCTGAATTTTCCAATGCGCAGCTCTTTGCAAAAGAGAGATATTGGCAAGGAAAAGCTGTCTTGTACCTTTGCATTTTTCTCCCAAACGAAGGACACTAGAATTAAAATTTTAAAGCCTCCTGTTAGGCCATCATCTACACGACATAGCCCTGAATTTTCCAATGCGCAGCTCTTTGCAAAAGAGAGATATTGGCAAGGAAAAGCTGTCTTGTACCTTTGCATTTTTCTCCCAAACGAAGGACACTAGAAAGATAATTTTAAAGCCTCCTGTTAGGCCATCATCTACACGACATAGCCCTGAATTTTCCAATGCGCAGCTCTTTGCAAAAGAGAGATATTGGCAAGGAAAAGCTGTCTTGTACCTTTGCATTTTTCTCCCAAACGAAGGACACTAGAATTAAAATTTTAAAGCCTCCTGTTAGGCAATCATCTACACGACATAGCCCTGAATTTTCCAATGCGCAGCTCTTTGCAAAAGAGAGATATTGGCAAGGAAAAGCTGTCTTGTACCTTTGCATTTTTCTCCCAAACGAAGGACACTAGAATTAAAATTTTAAAGCCTCCTGTTAGGCCATCATCTACACGACATAGCCCTGAATTTTCCAATGCGCAGCTCTTTGCAAAAGAGAGATATTGGCAAGGAAAAGCTGTCTTGTACCTTTGCATTTTTCTCCCAAACGAAGGACACTAGAATTAAAATTTTAAAGCCTCCTGTTAGGCCATCATCTACACGACATAGCCCTGAATTTTCCAATGCGCAGCTCTTTGCAAAAGAGAGATATTGGCAAGGAAAAGCTGTCTTGTACCTTTGCATTTTTCTCCCAAACGAAGGACACTAGAATTAAAATTTTAAAGCCTCCTGTTAGGCCATCATCTACACGACATAGCCCTGAATTTTCCAATGCGCAGCTCTTTGCAAAAGAGAGATATTGGCAAGGAAAAGCTGTCTTGTACCTTTGCATTTTTCTCCCAAACGAAGGACACTAGAAAGATAATTTTAAAGCCTCCTGTTAGGCCATCATCTACACGACATAGCCCTGAATTTTCCAATGCGCAGCTCTTTGCAAAAGAGAGATATTGGCAAGGAAAAGCTGTCTTGTACCTTTGCATTTTTCTCCCAAACGAAGGACACTAGAATTAAAATTTTAAAGCCTCCTGTTAGGCAATCATCTACACGACATAGCCCTGAATTTTCCAATGCGCAGCTCTTTGCAAAAGAGAGATATTGGCAAGGAAAACCTGTCTTGTACCTTTGCATTTTTCTCCCAAACGAAGGACACTAGAAAGAAAATTTTAAAGCCTCCTGTTAGGCCATCATCTACACGACATAGCCCTGAATTTTCCAATGCGCAGCTCTTTGCAAAAGAGAGATATTGGCAAGGAAAAGCTGTCTTGTACCATTGCATTTTTCACCCAAACGAAGGACACTAGAAAGAAAATTTTAAAGCCTCCTGTTAGACCATCATCTACACGGCATAGCTATGAATTTTCCAATGCGCAGCTCTTTGCAAAAGAGAGATATTGGCAAGGAAAAGCTGTCTTGTACCATTGCATTTTTCTCCCAAACGAAGGACACTAGAAAGAAAATTTTAAAGCCTCCTGTTAGGCCATCATCTACACGACATAGCCCTGAATTTTCCAATGCGCAGCTCTTTGCAAAAGAGAGATATTGGCAAGGAAAAGCTGTCTTGTACCTTTGCATTTTTCTCCCAAACGAAGGTCACTAGAAAGAAAATTTTAAAGCCTCCTGTTAGGCCATCATCTACACGACATAGCCCTGAATTTTCCAATGCGCAGCTCTTTGCAAAAGAGAGATATTGGCAAGGAAAAGCTGTCTTGTACCTTTGCATTTTTCTCCCAAACGAAGGTCACTAGAAAGAAAATTTTAAAGCCTCCTGTTAGGCCATCATCTACACGACATAGCCCTGAATTTTCCAATGCGTAGCTCTTTGCAAAAGAGAGATATTGGCAAGGAAAAGCTGTCTTGTACCTTTGCATTTTTCTCCCAAACGAAGGACACTAGAAAGAAAATTTTAAAGCCTCCTGTTAGGCCATCATCTACACGACATAGCCCTGAATTTTCCAATGCGCAGCTCTTTGCAAAAGAGAGATATTGGCAAGGAAAAGCTGTCGTGTACCTTTGCATTTTTCTCCCAAACGAAGGACACTAGAATTAAAATTTTAAAGCCTCCTGTTAGTGCTTTATCTACAAGGCATAGCCCTGAATTTTCCAATGCGTAGCTCTTTGCAATAGAGAGATATTGGCAAGGAAAATCTGTCTTGTACCTTTGCATTTTTCTCCCAAACGAAGGACACTAGAATTAAAATTTTAAAGCCTCCTGTTAGGCCATCATCTACACGACATAGCCCTGAATTTTCCAATGCGCAGCTCTTTGCAAAAGAGAGATATTGGCAAGGAAAAGCTGTCTTGTACCTTTGCATTTTTCTCCCAAACGAAGGACACTAGAAAGATAATTTTAAAGCCTCCTGTTAGGCCATCATCTACACGACATAGCCCTGAATTTTCCAATGCGCAGCTCTTTGCAAAAGAGAGATATTGGCAAGGAAAAGCTGTCTTGTACCTTTGCATTTTTCTCCCAAACGAAGGACACTAGAATTAAAATTTTAAAGCCTCCTGTTAGGCAATCATCTACACGACATAGCCCTGAATTTTCCAATGCGCAGCTCTTTGCAAAAGAGAGATATTGGCAAGGAAAAGCTGTCTTGTACCTTTGCATTTTTCTCCCAAACGAAGGACACTAGAATTAAAATTTTAAAGCCTCCTGTTAGGCCATCATCTACACGACATAGCCCTGAATTTTCCAATGCGCAGCTCTTTGCAAAAGAGAGATATTGGCAAGGAAAAGCTGTCTTGTACCTTTGCATTTTTCTCCCAAACGAAGGACACTAGAATTAAAATTTTAAAGCCTCCTGTTAGGCCATCATCTACACGACATAGCCCTGAATTTTCCAATGCGCAGCTCTTTGCAAAAGAGAGATATTGGCAAGGAAAAGCTGTCTTGTACCTTTGCATTTTTCTCCCAAACGAAGGACACTAGAATTAAAATTTTAAAGCCTCCTGTTAGGCCATCATCTACACGACATAGCCCTGAATTTTCCAATGCGCAGCTCTTTGCAAAAGAGAGATATTGGCAAGGAAAAGCTGTCTTGTACCTTTGCATTTTTCTCCCAAACGAAGGACACTAGAAAGATAATTTTAAAGCCTCCTGTTAGGCCATCATCTACACGACATAGCCCTGAATTTTCCAATGCGCAGCTCTTTGCAAAAGAGAGATATTGGCAAGGAAAAGCTGTCTTGTACCTTTGCATTTTTCTCCCAAACGAAGGACACTAGAATTAAAATTTTAAAGCCTCCTGTTAGGCAATCATCTACACGACATAGCCCTGAATTTTCCAATGCGCAGCTCTTTGCAAAAGAGAGATATTGGCAAGGAAAACCTGTCTTGTACCTTTGCATTTTTCTCCCAAACGAAGGACACTAGAAAGAAAATTTTAAAGCCTCCTGTTAGGCCATCATCTACACGACATAGCCCTGAATTTTCCAATGCGCAGCTCTTTGCAAAAGAGAGATATTGGCAAGGAAAAGCTGTCTTGTACCATTGCATTTTTCACCCAAACGAAGGACACTAGAAAGAAAATTTTAAAGCCTCCTGTTAGACCATCATCTACACGGCATAGCTATGAATTTTCCAATGCGCAGCTCTTTGCAAAAGAGAGATATTGGCAAGGAAAAGCTGTCTTGTACCATTGCATTTTTCTCCCAAACGAAGGACACTAGAAAGAAAATTTTAAAGCCTCCTGTTAGGCCATCATCTACACGACATAGCCCTGAATTTTCCAATGCGCAGCTCTTTGCAAAAGAGAGATATTGGCAAGGAAAAGCTGTCTTGTACCTTTGCATTTTTCTCCCAAACGAAGGTCACTAGAAAGAAAATTTTAAAGCCTCCTGTTAGGCCATCATCTACACGACATAGCCCTGAATTTTCCAATGCGCAGCTCTTTGCAAAAGAGAGATATTGGCAAGGAAAAGCTGTCTTGTACCTTTGCATTTTTCTCCCAAACGAAGGTCACTAGAAAGAAAATTTTAAAGCCTCCTGTTAGGCCATCATCTACACGACATAGCCCTGAATTTTCCAATGCGTAGCTCTTTGCAAAAGAGAGATATTGGCAAGGAAAAGCTGTCTTGTACCTTTGCATTTTTCTCCCAAACGAAGGACACTAGAAAGAAAATTTTAAAGCCTCCTGTTAGGCCATCATCTACACGACATAGCCCTGAATTTTCCAATGCGCAGCTCTTTGCAAAAGAGAGATATTGGCAAGGAAAAGCTGTCGTGTACCTTTGCATTTTTCTCCCAAACGAAGGACACTAGAATTAAAATTTTAAAGCCTCCTGTTAGTGCTTTATCTACAAGGCATAGCCCTGAATTTTCCAATGCGTAGCTCTTTGCAATAGAGAGATATTGGCAAGGAAAATCTGTCTTGTACCTTTGCATTTTTCTCCCAAACGAAGGACACTAGAATTAAAATTTTAAAGCCTCCTGTTAGGCCATCATCTACACGACATAGCCCTGAATTTTCCAATGCGCAGCTCTTTGCAAAAGAGAGATATTGGCAAGGAAAAGCTGTCTTGTACCTTTGCATTTTTCTCCCAAACGAAGGACACTAGAATTAAAATTTTAAAGCCTCCTGTTAGGCCATCATCTACACGACATAGCCCTGAATTTTCCAATGCGCAGCTCTTTGCAAAAGAGAGATATTGGCAAGGAAAAGCTGTCTTGTACCTTTGCATTTTTCTCCCAAACGAAGGACACTAGAATTAAAATTTTAAAGCCTCCTGTTAGGCCATCATCTACACGACATAGCCCTGAATTTTCCAATGCGCAGCTCTTTGCAAAAGAGAGATATTGGCAAGGAAAAGCTGTCTTGTACCTTTGCATTTTTCTCCCAAACGAAGGACACTAGAAAGAAAATTTTAAAGCCTCCTGTTAGGCCATCATCTACACGACATAGCCCTGAATTTTCCAATGCGCAGCTCTTTGCAAAAGAGAGATATTGGCAAGGAAAAGCTGTCTTGTACCTTTGCATTTTTCTCCCAAACGAAGGTCACTAGAAAGAAAATTTTAAAGCCTCCTGTTAGGCCATCATCTACACGACATAGCCCTGAATTTTCCAATGCGCAGCTCTTTGCAAAAGAGAGATATTGGCAAGGAAAAGCTGTCTTGTACCTTTGCATTTTTCTCCCAAACGAAGGACACTAGAATTAAAATTTTAAAGCCTCCTGTTAGGCCATCATCTACACGACATAGCCCTGAATTTTCCAATGCGCAGCTCTTTGCAAAAGAGAGATATTGGCAAGGAAAAGCTGTCTTGTACCTTTGCATTTTTCTCCCAAACGAAGGACACTAGAATTAAAATTTTAAAGCCTCCTGTTAGGCCATCATCTACACGACATAGCCCTGAATTTTCCAATGCGCAGCTCTTTGCAAAAGAGAGATATTGGCAAGGAAAAGCTGTCTTGTACCTTTGCATTTTTCTCCCAAACGAAGGACACTAGAAAGATAATTTTAAAGCCTCCTGTTAGGCCATCATCTACACGACATAGCCCTGAATTTTCCAATGCACAGCTCTTTGCAAAAGAGAGATATTGGCAAGGAAAAGCTGTCTTGTACCATTGCATTTTTCTCCCAAACGAAGGACACTAGAAAGAAAATTTTAAAGCCTCCTGTTAGGCCATCATCTACACGACATAGCCCTGAATTTTCCAATGCGCAGCTCTTTGCAAAAGAGAGATATTGGCAAGGAAAAGCTGTCTTGTACCTTTGCATTTTTCTCCCAAACGAAGGTCACTAGAAAGAAAATTTTAAAGCCTCCTGTTAGGCCATCATCTACACGACATAGCCCTGAATTTTCCAATGCGCAGCTCTTTGCAAAAGAGAGATATTGGCAAGGAAAAGCTGTCTTGTACCTTTGCATTTTTCTCCCAAACGAAAGACACTAGAATTAAAATTTTAAAGCCTCCTGTTAGACCATCATCTACACGGCATAGCCATGAATTTTCCAATGCGCAGCTCTTTGCAAAAGAGAGATATTGGCAAGGAAAAGCTGTCTTGTACCTTTGCATTTTTCTCCCAAACGAAGGTCACTAGAAAGAAAATTTTAAAGCCTCCTGTTAGGCCATCATCTACACGACATAGCCCTGAATTTTCCAATGCGCAGCTCTTTGCAAAAGAGAGATATTGGCAAGGAAAAGCTGTCTTGTACCTTTGCATTTTTCTCCCAAACGAAGGTCACTAGAAAGAAAATTTTAAAGCCTCCTGTTAGGCCATCATCTACACGGCATAGCCATGAATTTTCCAATGCGCAGCTCTTTGCAAAAGAGAGATATTGGCAAGGAAAAGCTGTCTTGTACCTTTGCATTTTTCTCCCAAACGAAGGACACTAGAATTAAAATTTTAAAGCCTTCTGTTAGGCCATCATCTACACGACATAGCCCTGAATTTTCCAATGCGCAGCTCTTTGCAAAAGAGAGATATTGGCAAGGAAAAGCTGTCTTGTACCTTTGCATTTTTCTCCCAAACGAAGGACACTAGAAAGAACATTTTAAAGCCTCCTGTTAGGCCATCATCTACACGACATAGCCCTGAATTTTCCAATGCGCAGCTCTTTGCAAAAGAGAGATATTGGCAAGGAAAAGCTGTCTTGTACCTTTGCATTTTTCTCCCAAACGAAGGTCACTAGAAAGAAAATTTTAAAGCCTCCTGTTAGGCCATCATCTACACGACATAGCCCTGAATTTTCCAATGCGCAGCTCTTTGCAAAAGAGAGATATTGGCAAGGAAAAGCTGTCTTGTACCTTTGCATTTTTCTCCCAAACGAAGGACACTAGAATTAAAATTTTAAAGCCTCCTGTTAGACCATCATCTACACGGCATAGCCATGAATTTTCCAATGCGCAGCTCTTTGCAAAAGAGAGATATTGGCAAGGAAAAGCTGTCTTGTACCTTTGCATTTTTCTCCCAAACGAAGGTCACTAGAAAGAAAATTTTAAAGCCTCCTGTTAGGCCATCATCTACACGACATAGCCCTGAATTTTCCAATGCGCAGCTCTTTGCAAAAGAGAGATATTGGCAAGGAAAAGCTGTCTTGTACCTTTGCATTTTTCTCCCAAACGAAGGTCACTAGAAAGAAAATTTTAAAGCCTCCTGTTAGGCCATCATCTACACGGCATAGCCATGAATTTTCCAATGCGCAGCTCTTTGCAAAAGAGAGATATTGGCAAGGAAAAGCTGTCTTGTACCTTTGCATTTTTCTCCCAAACGAAGGACACTAGAATTAAAATTTTAAAGCCTTCTGTTAGGCCATCATCTACACGACATAGCCCTGAATTTTCCAATGCGCAGCTCTTTGCAAAAGAGAGATATTGGCAAGGAAAAGCTGTCTTGTACCTTTGCATTTTTCTCCCAAACGAAGGACACTAGAAAGAAAATTTTAAAGCCTCCTGTTAGGCCATCATCTACACGACATAGCCCTGAATTTTCCAATGCGCAGCTCTTTGCAAAAGAGAGATATTGGCAAGGAAAAGCTGTCTTGTACCTTTGCATTTTTCTCCCAAACGAAGGACACTAGAAAGAAAATGTTAAAGCCTCCTGTTAGGCCATCATCTACACGACATAGCCCTGAATTTTCCAATGCGCAGCTCTTTGCAAAAGAGAGATATTGGCAAGGAAAAGCTGTCTTGTACCTTTGCATTTTTCTCCCAAACGAAGGTCACTAGAAAGAAAATTTTAAAGCCTCCTGTTAGGCCATCATCTACACGACATAGCCCTGAATTTTCCAATGCGTAGCTCTTTGCAAAAGAGAGATATTGGCAAGGAAAAGCTGTCTTGTACCTTTGCATTTTTCTCCCAAACGAAGGAAACTAGAAAGAAAATTTTAAAGCCTCCTGTTAGGCCATCATCTACACGACATAGCCCTGAATTTTCCAATGCGCAGCTCTTTGCAAAAGAGAGATATTGGCAAGGAAAAGCTGTCTTGTACCTTTGCATTTTTCTCCCAAACGAAGGACACTAGAATTAAAATTTTAAAGCCTCCTGTTAGGCCATCATCTACACGACATAGCCCTGAATTTTCCAATGCGCAGCTCTTTGCAAAAGAGAGATATTGGCAAGGAAAAGCTGTCTTGTACCTTTGCATTTTTCTCCCAAACGAAGGTCACTAGAAAGAAAATTTTAAAGCCTCCTGTTAGGCCATCATCTACACGACATAGCCCTGAATTTTCCAATGCGCAGCTCTTTGCAAAAGAGAGATATTGGCAAGGAAAAGCTGTCTTGTACCTTTGCATTTTTCTCCCAAACGAAGGACACTAGAATTAAAATTTTAAAGCCTCCTGTTAGGCCATCATCTACACGACATAGCCCTGAATTTTCCAATGCGCAGCTCTTTGCAAAAGAGAGATATTGGCAAGGAAAAGCTGTCTTGTACCTTTGCATTTTTCTCCCAAACGAAGGTCACTAGAAAGAAAATTTTAAAGCCTCCTGTTAGGCCATCATCTACACGACATAGCCCTGAATTTTCCAATGCGTAGCTCTTTGCAAAAGAGAGATATTGGCAAGGAAAAGCTGTCTTGTACCTTTGCATTTTTCACCCAAACGAAGGAC
Source organism: Pseudophryne corroboree (assembly GCF_028390025.1). NCBI lineage: Eukaryota > Metazoa > Chordata > Amphibia > Anura > Myobatrachidae > Pseudophryne > Pseudophryne corroboree. The sequence continues at coordinate 4,918 of NW_026970223.1, read as the reverse complement.
ACTAGAAAGAAAATTTTAAAGCCTCCTGTTAGGCCATCATCTACACGACATAGCCCTGAATTTTCCAATGCGCAGCTCTTTGCAAAAGAGAGATATTGGCAAGGAAAAGCTGTCTTGTACCTTTGCATTTTTCTCCCAAACGAAGGTCACTAGAAAGAAAATTTTAAAGCCTCCTGTTAGGCCATCATCTACACGACATAGCCCTGAATTTTCCAATGCGCAGCTCTTTGCAAAAGAGAGATATTGGCAAGGAAAAGCTGTCTTGTACCTTTGCATTTTTCTCACAAACGAAGGACACTAGAATTAAAATTTTAAAGCCTCCTGTTAGGCCATCATCTACACGACATAGCCCTGAATTTTCCAATGCGCAGCTCTTTGCAAAAGAGAGATATTGGCAAGGAAAAGCTGTCTTGTACCTTTGCATTTTTCTCCCAAACGAAGGACACTAGAAAGAACATTTTAAAGCCTCCTGTTAGGCCATCATCTACACGACATAGCCCTGAATTTTCCAATGCGCAGCTCTTTGCAAAAGAGAGATATTGGCAAGGAAAAGCTGTCTTGTACCTTTGCATTTTTCTCCCAAACGAAGGACACTAGAAATAAAATTTTAAAGCCTCCTGTTAGGCCATCATCTACACGACATAGCCCTGAATTTTCCAATGCACAGCTCTTTGCAAAAGAGAGATATTGGCAAGGAAAAGCTGTCTTGTACCATTGCATTTTTCTCCCAAACGAAGGACACTAGAAAGAAAATTTTAAAGCCTCCTGTTAGGCCATCATCTACACGACATAGCCCTGAATTTTCCAATGCGCAGCTCTTTGCAAAAGAGAGATATTGGCAAGGAAAAGCTGTCTTGTACCTTTGCATTTTTCTCCCAAACGAAGGTCACTAGAAAGAAAATTTTAAAGCCTCCTGTTAGGCCATCATCTACACGGCATAGCCATGAATTTTCCAATGCGCAGCTCTTTGCAAAAGAGAGATATTGGCAAGGAAAAGCTGTCTTGTACCTTTGCATTTTTCTCCCAAACGAAGGACACTAGAATTAAAATTTTAAAGCCTCCTGTTAGACCATCATCTACACGGCATAGCCATGAATTTTCCAATGCGCAGCTCTTTGCAAAAGAGAGATATTGGCAAGGAAAAGCTGTCTTGTACCTTTGCATTTTTCTCCCAAACGAAGGTCACTAGAAAGAAAATTTTAAAGCCTCCTGTTAGGCCATCATCTACACGGCATAGCCATGAATTTTCCAATGCGCAGCTCTTTGCAAAAGAGAGATATTGGCAAGGAAAAGCTGTCTTGTACCTTTGCATTTTTCTCCCAAACGAAGGACACTAGAATTAAAATTTTAAAGCCTTCTGTTAGGCCATCATCTACACGACATAGCCCTGAATTTTCCAATGCGCAGCTCTTTGCAAAAGAGAGATATTGGCAAGGAAAAGCTGTCTTGTACCTTTGCATTTTTCTCCCAAACGAAGGACACTAGAAAGAACATTTTAAAGCCTCCTGTTAGGCCATCATCTACACGACATAGCCCTGAATTTTCCAATGCGCAGCTCTTTGCAAAAGAGAGATATTGGCAAGGAAAAGCTGTCTTGTACCTTTGCATTTTTCTCCCAAACGAAGGACACTAGAAAGAAAATTTTAAAGCCTCCTGTTAGGCCATCATCTACACGACATAGCCCTGAATTTTCCAATGCGCAGCTCTTTGCAAAAGAGAGATATTGGCAAGGAAAAGCTGTCTTGTACCTTTGCATTTTTCTCCCAAACGAAGGTCACTAGAAAGAAAATTTTAAAGCCTCCTGTTAGGCCATCATCTACACGACATAGCCCTGAATTTTCCAATGCGTAGCTCTTTGCAAAAGAGAGATATTGGCAAGGAAAAGCTGTCTTGTACCTTTGCATTTTTCTCCCAAACGAAGGACACTAGAATTAAAATTTTAAAGCCTCCTGTTAGGCCATCATCTACACGACATAGCCCTGAATTTTCCAATGCGCAGCTCTTTGCAAAAGAGAGATATTGGCAAGGAAAAGCTGTCTTGTACCTTTGCATTTTTCTCCCAAACGAAGGTCACTAGAAAGAAAATTTTAAAGCCTCCTGTTAGGCCATCATCTACACGACATAGCCCTGAATTTTCCAATGCGCAGCTCTTTGCAAAAGAGAGATATTGGCAAGGAAAAGCTGTCTTGTACCTTTGCATTTTTCTCCCAAACGAAGGACACTAGAATTAAAATTTTAAAGCCTCCTGTTAGACCATCATCTACACGGCATAGCCATGAATTTTCCAATGCGCAGCTCTTTGCAAAAGAGAGATATTGGCAAGGAAAAGCTGTCTTGTACCTTTGCATTTTTCTCCCAAACGAAGGTCACTAGAAAGAAAATTTTAAAGCCTCCTGTTAGGCCATCATCTACACGACATAGCCCTGAATTTTCCAATGCGCAGCTCTTTGCAAAAGAGAGATATTGGCAAGGAAAAGCTGTCTTGTACCTTTGCATTTTTCTCCCAAACGAAGGTCACTAGAAAGAAAATTTTAAAGCCTCCTGTTAGGCCATCATCTACACGGCATAGCCATGAATTTTCCAATGCGCAGCTCTTTGCAAAAGAGAGATATTGGCAAGGAAAAGCTGTCTTGTACCTTTGCATTTTTCTCCCAAACGAAGGACACTAGAAAGATAATTTTAAAGCCTCCTGTTAGGCCATCATCTACACGACATAGCCCTGAATTTTCCAATGCGCAGCTCTTTGCAAAAGAGAGATATTGGCAAGGAAAAGCTGTCTTGTACCTTTGCATTTTTCTCCCAAACGAAGGACACTAGAAAGAAAATTTTAAAGCCTCCTGTTAGGCCATCATCTACACGACATAGCCCTGAATTTTCCAATGCGCAGCTCTTTGCAAAAGAGAGATATTGGCAAGGAAAAGCTGTCTTGTACCTTTGCATTTTTCTCCCAAACGAAGGACACTAGAAAGATAATTTTAAAGCCTCCTGTTAGGCCATCATCTACACGACATAGCCCTGAATTTTCCAATGCGCAGCTCTTTGCAAAAGAGAGATATTGGCAAGGAAAAGCTGTCTTGTACCTTTGCATTTTTCTCCCAAACGAAGGTCACTAGAAAGAAAATTTTAAAGCCTCCTGTTAGGCCATCATCTACACGACATAGCCCTGAATTTTCCAATGCGCAGCTCTTTGCAAAAGAGAGATATTGGCAAGGAAAAGCTGTCTTGTACCTTTGCATTTTTCTCCCAAACGAAGGACACTAGAATTAAAATTTTAAAGCCTCCTGTTAGACCATCATCTACACGGCATAGCCATGAATTTTCCAATGCGCAGCTCTTTGCAAAAGAGAGATATTGGCAAGGAAAAGCTGTCTTGTACCTTTGCATTTTTCTCCCAAACGAAGGTCACTAGAAAGAAAATTTTAAAGCCTCCTGTTAGGCCATCATCTACACGACATAGCCCTGAATTTTCCAATGCGCAGCTCTTTGCAAAAGAGAGATATTGGCAAGGAAAAGCTGTCTTGTACCTTTGCATTTTTCTCCCAAACGAAGGTCACTAGAAAGAAAATTTTAAAGCCTCCTGTTAGGCCATCATCTACACGGCATAGCCATGAATTTTCCAATGCGCAGCTCTTTGCAAAAGAGAGATATTGGCAAGGAAAAGCTGTCTTGTACCTTTGCATTTTTCTCCCAAACGAAGGACACTAGAAAGATAATTTTAAAGCCTCCTGTTAGGCCATCATCTACACGACATAGCCCTGAATTTTCCAATGCGCAGCTCTTTGCAAAAGAGAGATATTGGCAAGGAAAAGCTGTCTTGTACCTTTGCATTTTTCTCCCAAACGAAGGACACTAGAAAGAAAATTTTAAAGCCTCCTGTTAGGCCATCATCTACACGACATAGCCCTGAATTTTCCAATGCGCAGCTCTTTGCAAAAGAGAGATATTGGCAAGGAAAAGCTGTCTTGTACCTTTGCATTTTTCTCCCAAACGAAGGACACTAGAAAGATAATTTTAAAGCCTCCTGTTAGGCCATCATCTACACGACATAGCCCTGAATTTTCCAATGCGCAGCTCTTTGCAAAAGAGAGATATTGGCAAGGAAAAGCTGTCTTGTACCTTTGCATTTTTCTCCCAAACGAAGGACACTAGAAAGAAAATTTTAAAGCCTCCTGTTAGGCCATCATCTACACGACATAGCCCTGAATTTTCCAATGCGCAGCTCTTTGCAAAAGAGAGATATTGGCAAGGAAAAGCTGTCTTGTACCTTTGCATTTTTCTCCCAAACGAAGGTCACTAGAAAGAAAATTTTAAAGCCTCCTGTTAGGCCATCATCTACACGACATAGCCCTGAATTTTCCAATGCGCAGCTCTTTGCAAAAGAGAGATATTGGCAAGGAAAAGCTGTCTTGTACCTTTGCATTTTTCTCCCAAACGAAGGACACTAGAATTAAAATTTTAAAGCCTCCTGTTAGAACATCATCTACACGACATAGCCCTGAATTTTCCAATGCGCAGCTCTTTGCAAAAGAGAGATATTGGCAAGGAAAAGCTGTCTTGTACCTTTGCATTTTTCTCCCAAACGAAGGACACTAGAATTAAAATTTTAAAGCCTCCTGTTAGGCCATCATCTACACGACATAGCCCTGAATTTTCCAATGCGCAGCTCTTTGCAAAAGAGAGATATTGGCAAGGAAAAGCTGTCTTGTACCTTTGCATTTTTCTCCCAAACGAAGGATACTAGAAAGATAATTTTAAAGCCTCCTGTTAGGCCATCATCTACACGACATAGCCCTGAATTTTCCAATGCACAGCTCTTTGCAAAAGAGAGATATTGGCAAGGAAAAGCTGTCTTGTACCATTGCATTTTTCTCCCAAACGAAGGACACTAGAATTAAAATTTTAAAGCCTCCTGTTAGAC